>NW_020528846.1:0-178571 GCF_003368295.1 Carassius auratus | reverse complement strand
TGTATTTCTACACCCGATGGCTGTAAAATCCCTCTACTGAGTAATGGTGTATACTGAGTATACACCAAAGTATATTACAATGAGTTGCAAGTTTTCTGCCTAGAAGGTTGCTTTATAAAATATTTGCTTAATATACTAACATGATCAGATTTCAAAAGATTGTGTCAAGGTTTACTTAACCAAGTATGCACATACAGCGGAAAGCCCGTTAATAAAGCAAAATCCAACAAATAAATATGTTACCATGTTGATCATCTGTGTGTTAAAAAAAAAAAAAAATCTGTTAAATTGTTTCCTTGCAGTCACATTTATATCATTATTCTGAACTGAAATGTTTTATCTAGAGCACCCAGACCTTTATGCATCCCAATGCAATTAATACTACACAATGTCAAGGATTCTGCTCAGAGAAGCAAAGGCACTGATTTTGGAAGCAATGAACATGTTTATTTGGCCTGTCAACTTCCTAACACACATGGCTCAGGGCTTATTCTTTATTGCAGCAATCACAGTCTTTAGTATTCCAGCAGTCACTGAAATTTCCCAGAGCAGCTGAGGCTCCGATCTCTTTATTTCCTCCTTTACTCCAGAGAGCATCACAGGACTTGTATTCTCTCCTCCATCCAGACACGCTCATGAGTGTCTTTCCGTCTCTCCTGCTCCACCAACAGATGTTCATTTATACAGATGACCCTTTTTTCTCTGCTGTTTAATTACACTTTGTCCTCTTGTTAATGAACTACCCCTCATGCTCATGCCAGGGACACATCCTACCAGACGACCTGGGTGCTTCTGCCGGGATGTATTTGAGAATCACAATAGTCACTGATGCATGCAAGAATAAATAACAATCATAAGAGTTTCATAATGGAACCTATAAGCACCAGACAGGTTATGAAAGCTTTTGTTGAGCTTTTGCCTGGGCTTTGATTTGTTCATTGCTTTGATGACTGCGTGCAAAGAATAACTGATGATATGGGAGAGCTCCTAAAAGTGCATTCAGAGGGTTTTTACTTATGCTTGACAAGCTTCTTCTTTATCTCATTGTTCTTCCAATTTATACTGATTAACAGGCACGAATGCATGAAGTTGGCTGATGATGATGATGATGTCTGTTCATGGGTTGCAAATTCAAGTTATCCTTTCTTTTTGGAGTTTTACAAGCTGTTCATGAATAGATAAGATCCCCAAAGTTGCAAAGTCTTAAACCCGAAGAGATATTCTTTAGTATAGGGTTAGACTGGTCCGCGCCCTCCTAAAACACCTGGTTTAAAACACACCCCTAGATGTCTATGCCACTGTGTGGGAAGATTTGCATAAACGTCGCCCAAATGTTTACACAAAGAATAAAGGCATGACTTTTATTCTCGCCGTAAGTTTTGATTCTGCCTCCTCCTCATCCAGTCTGCTGTAGTTTGCCTCCATTTGGGGAGTATCACGACATATGCACGTACTTCCACTTCTGTAAACGATAATCCCCGAAATGGAGGCAAGCCACAGCAGACTGGATGGTAGAAGAAGAATTGTTGTACAAAGTAGTTATTTTTGTTTTCTTTTGGCACCAAAAGTATTATGCAGCTTCGTAAATTTACGGTTGAACCACTGACATCACATGGACTATTTTACTGATATCCTTACTACGTTTCTGGACCTTGATCATGCAGTACCATTGCTGTCTATGGGAGGGTCAAAGAAAAATATCTTAATCTGCGTTCTGAATATAAATGAAGGTCTTACGGGTTTGGAACGACTCGAGGGTGAGTAATTAATGAATTGATTTTCATTTTGGAGTGAACTATCCCTTTAAATGGTCACACTTAACTGGGACTGAATGCGTTCTGAAGCTGCGAAAGAAAAAAAAAAATTACTTTAGCATGATGAAAATCTGCCTTTGGCCATCGTGTGATACAACCAAAGCAGTGTGCCAAGAAGTATTCAGGCTGGACCTGGCTATCTAAAGCTCACTGATGCCCGGTAGGCTCAGTCAATCAATATTAAAGTCTCTGTCAAGTCAAGGTCAAGTCCTTTATTTATATAGCACTTTTAACAATACAGATTGTAACAAAGCAACTGAACAGCATTAAATAGGAACATAGTGTGTCAATAAAGCAAAAAGGCGGTTCATCATTGAATTTCAATGACATCCTCATCCAGCTCAGTTCAGTTTATAAATAGTATCTGCAATAAAGTTGACAAAATCGCTGGAAATGAAGTGTCCTTAAACTAAGTAAGCCAGAGGCGACAGCGACAAAGAACCAAAACTCCATCGTTGACAGAATGGAGAAAAACCTTGGAGAAACCAGGCTCAGTCAGGGGTCCAGTTCTCCTCTGGCCAGATGGAAACCAAGCAGTTTCAATTCCAGGCTGCAGAAAAGTCAGATTGTGCAGAGCAGTCATCTGTTTCCTTTGGTCTTGTTCCGGTGGTCATCTGAGACAAGGCTTTTACAGGGGTATCTGTATCTTGGGGGCTCATCTAGTTGTCCTGGTCTCAGCTGACATTCAGGGCTGTAGAGGTCCTTTCTAGGTGCTGATCCAGCATCTGGGCTGGATATGTACTGGATCCGGGCGACTGCGGTGACCCTCTGATCTGGATAGAGACTGGATCTGGTGGCTACGGTGACCTCGGAATAAGAGAGAAACAGACTAATATTAGCGTAGATTGCCCATTCTTTTTACGATGTAGCAAAGTACATCGGGTTGTATGGGAGTGTTCCCAGTTCCCGGTTTTTCCTAATAAATGCAGCCTAAAAATCCTTAACAGATTAGGATTTAGAAATGTGTTAGTGTGTTCTGTGTGAGCGAGGTTAAAGAGATGGGGTCTTGTAATCTAGATTTAAACTGGACAAAGTGTGTCTGCCGCCCGAAAAAATGTTAGGGTAGGTTATTCCAGAGTTTGTGCGCTACATAGGAAAATAATCTGCCATCTACAGTTGATTTTGATATTCAGCTTTAAAAATGCAGCGGAGTATACTTGAATTTAATCATGGCAACATTAAATATGTTTCCAAATGATTCATTTGAGGGGACCTGGGATGGGGTGAGTTACTGAGATCACTCCAATCTGCACTGTGCCCTTGAACATAGCCACTAACCTCATGTTCTTTGAAAGAAACTGTCCAAGCAATTAGTTACTGGCAATACACTTTGAATGGAAAACAGGTGGCTAATGTTTTGAAGACAAAAGCTTTTATCCTGCAGTGGTCTTAGTATTCTTTGTCTAGCAGGAGTATTAATTTATAATAAATATTTATAATTATTTTTATTTGCTGGGAAGACATGTGGCTGTATCTAGTGTGTAATGAAGCACATACCTGTGCACATAACAACTCATAAAAAGCAGAGCACTTTTGTAATTATTGCTTCCAATTTCTGGCAGCCACCACTGGACAAGCTTTTAAAAGCCACTTTGACATTAGTTTAGGAAGAAATGTAGCATGAGGGCTGCTGGAGCTGCGATTCTTTGACTTACATTTGTCTGGTCCACTAATACTCTTATTCTTAGTATTGTTCTCCTCATTGCCTACTACATGCCCACCAAATCTCAGCTTATATAAACTAATCTCTCTTTGGTGTATAGAAAATTTAAATTATCTAACCGAACCTTGTATATATAATAATCACTGCAATGTGAAGAACATTTTAATTCAACATTTCAATAACTTTTTTTTTCACTATATACTCTTAAAAATAAATTGGCTTTTCACAATTAATGCGATCACAGAACCATTTGGTGTTATCAAAATAACCTTTCTGTGGACTTAAATAAAGAGCCTTTATTCTATAATCTAAAGAACTGTTTTGCAGTGTTCACAACTGAACTAAACATTTTTTTTTTTCTAAAATAAAAAGCATAAAAATAAACACCTAGGTAGGTATACTTAGTTATAATTGTAAGGTATAGGTTACATATATTATGAATTAAATTTAAGAAAACAAATGTAGTTGGCATGTTGTCTTAAATACTCTCTTAAAGATATTTATTCACTTCTAAACAGCACTGCAACCCAATTGAATGCCCTTTATCTTTATCTCCTTTATATTCATCTCACAAGCACCAAACAAACATTACAGTAAGCCACATGATCTCAGACTGCAACAATGTCTACGATAGATGCCTGCATAAAAACTCAATTCAGCCCATGTAGTGCCATCTCTCCCTGCATTAGCCATGCAATGTTTAAAAAGTTCCAGCCCTGTTTGGGTCCCTTCTGTCACTCTGCTTTGGAATAACTGATATCAAGTGCATATTCATTTCAGCTAAAAATTGAAGGAAGGAGAGATGGCGTGATGACGGTGGAAAGGGGGGAAAGAAAGGTAGAGATATGAGCAGAAGTGAATAATGCATGCATTCTAATGAAGCACACAGTAAAACGGTGCACATCCAGAGAGGTTGACATTTCCTTGACCTTCAGCCCTGGAAACAGCAGCAGACTGAAATGAAGAGAAAGAAGAGAGTGCTAATGAGGATGACACTGAGAGAAATGGCTCCCTTGGGCCACTTGCCAAACCCCCAGCACACCACCCCTCAACACTTATAGCAGAGGCTGAAGCAAGACATTGATATGTGGCTACATGTAGAGATGTTATCAATGTTAAGACATACTCAAGGAAGGAATGCTTTATTTGAACTCAGATCATTAATTCTGATTTAAGGCCAAGTGATTTGTCAAAATGGATTCAGATTTCTGTTTGAGCCCTTCTTCAGCGTTTGATCCAAGAGGACAAAGTTTAGCTGGTTAACATAGTCGAGTTAGATCCTGCTGGTAAGCATTTTTGCCAAGGAATTAGTTGTGCACTATGATTAAATAATTATCTGTAAACAATATGATGCAATTTTGTATAATATCATGGTAAATGTGTCCAATATTTCTTAAAAGTGTGAATGTGGATTCCTGTTTAACCTCATTAAAGTCCGCTGCCATTGACGTCAGAACTCAGGAGCATCACTAGAGAAGGGCTATGGGCCTTTGGTGCTGTAGACCAATCAGTGTTATCAGGATGTCACTTTCTTGCACATTATTAGCCACATGGAATTTACATCTCAGGTTTCATAAAAAAAAAAAAAAAACAAGGCTCCAGGAATGAGGATGAAGCAAAGATGGGAGCATGCATGTCATGTACTTCTAAGATGAATGGGGATGTTAACAGACAGATCTCAGGTATTACAGACCTCCCAAGTTCTAAGAATGATCTGAATAGCTTTTAAGCCTGGCTCATGAATGTTAATTAGGTGATGTAATGTTCCTCTAGTGGTTGTAACGGATTCTGTGTAAGCAGGTAAGTGGGTGCTAGAAATATTAGAATTGTTGCTTTCAGATTTGTCGCTCAATCAATGATGATGATGAGGATGATGATGATGGTGATGATGCAACAAGCTGGAAGGAGCCCTTACTGGTCTTTTTTTCTTCTTCTATTCCTTCACATGGCAACCATGCAAAATATAATTTAAATAAGAATGTGATTTATTATATTATATTATAAAATTGTATAATATGATTAAAATATAAAATTAAAAGAACAAATTAACAAAAGTGCAACAAGTTAATTTAAACATCATAGCATGACAATTAACAGTTAATTATGTATGTATTGTTTTATGTAATCAATGAACTTTATGTAATCATTTTCAATGGCAAAGGTTAACTTTACTATTTAAAAAATGGAAATGAGCAAGTACAATTAAATATACAACATAAACCTATACGCAACATAATACAGTCTTTTGTTATGATTTGTTCCTTCACACTGCAGTCAAGCAAATCAGATAAAAAATATTATTTAATAAATCATTATTGCCTCTGACAAAAAAATAAATGAAAATTAAAATAAGTAAAGCTAATAGAGTCCTTGGTTCATCCTCCACTAAAAAGCCTAAAAGAAGTTCAATACCTAAATTCTCCTGGTGCATACGTTTTATCAGAAACAAATTGGGAAACTTTAAGGAACTTGTAAAGAAACATGTATTTACTTACATCCCTCATTAAGTATATTAACATGGGTACACATCATTGCAAAGAACCTGTGATGGCAAAATGTTGGTGTTCAGTCCTCCTGCAGCAATGGTTTGGGTTTTGAAACCTATATTGACAATAAGATATGATTTAACTAAAAGAAAACCATTTCCGTGCACAAATGAAATTAAGTTTATTGGTCAACCTATATATTATATTATAATCAATCAAATTTGTTAGTACAATCAAATTTGTACTAACAGCACACACCTATCCATTTGAAAATATATGTTTTCTTTTTACCAGTTTATTTCATTTTTTGCCCCTTTTAATAGAGAAAAAAAAATCATCTGAACTATAAAAAAAACAGGAAGCTTTTAAAGCAATTACACATCCACATTTAGTTCAGGATAACAACACACCAACAACACAAAAACCTACAAACAGAACTTCCTGTCAACATTCTGGAGTCTGCAGATACAATAGTATACAGACAGTATCAAATACCGTTGCTATTGTTTTGTCCTTGTATCCAATCCATCATCATTATGAGAGAAATAAGAGCAGTGATGGGGAGAGAGAGTATGTGTGTGAGAGATGGGAAATATACCATTGTAATTCAGCTGAAAACATGTGCTGCTCTCCAAATTTTTCATTTGCATCTACCCAGCAGGCACGCATGTCTGACTCCAAGGATCAACAAATAAAGCCCATGTGGGCAATCTTAAACCATCACTTGGAGGGGCCTGCAAGGCATATATGAAGCCACAGAGCCAGACATATACAGAAAAAAAAAAATATTTGCCTACAATCTCGGTATGCATAAGTGTGTTGGTTTATCACCGATGGCACCCATGACAGATGGCATGTTTTATTGTTTGTCACGTAGGGGAACAAATTGTCTGCTTTTGGAAAAACACTCAGGACTTTAAGATATGCCTCTTGCCAGCTTCAAAAATCATACAAGAGGCTTGCTTGACCTTGTTATCTGCAATAAAAACATGAACTGGTGTTTTATTGAAGTGGTAATTGTAGTTTTTTTTTTTTTTCATCATTTATCACACATGAACTGTTTTATGTACTATAATGCTCTGTTTATTACTAGAACTTTGTGAAAAGGGTTTCAGCAACACTGCCTGGGGATTTCATTCAGCTTCGGTTTCTTTTTTCTTTTGTTATTTATCAAAGAAAATGTATAGTTTACTTACAAAACCTTCTAGTAAAAAAAAAAAAACCTCCCAGCTCAAGCCAAAAAAGCTTAAGTCAAAAAACCCAGCCTAGCTTTAACATGGTTAGGTCCGGTTTGACCCCTGGCTTGCTTGGGAGATCAGCTAAACAATAAATAATTATTAACTGGTAAGTAGTAAATAGTTTTGTCTAAATAAATCAATTTGGTCATTTTTTTTTAATCAAATTTATTTAATATAATTAATAAATAAAAAAAGTTTTTTTTAATTAGTACAACTGAATTTCTGCATCACAAAATTATAATGATCAGTATGAAAAATGGATATTAATTTTGATATTTGATAAACATTAAATGCCATTATTAAATTATTTGTTTTCAAAGATTAACTTTCTTTGAGCAACTGTTATTGGCAAAGGTAATCTAAATATCTAAATATAAAGGAAATAACCAGTATGGTACCAACATTTAATTGTGCATCCCTAAAAACCTGCAAAGTGCAGATGCAGATGGGCCTCGTCCCAACAAGCACGCTGACACTTTAAAATGTTTTTTTCTCTTCGATTATTTCCTTTACACTGAGTGGAACGGGTCTCTAGGTTGCCTGGGTAACCGGATGTCTCGAGCACAGTGCTTTATGACCGGTCCCAAGAGCCGAGACCAGTCAGCCCCAGTCCCATCTTCTCCATGGTTACGTACTGTACCCAAGGTCCCCATTTAATGAGAGCCAGCCTCTGTGGAGAGATGGCCCACATGTCACAAATAATCCTATTTGAAGAGCATTGTGAGTAAAGGGGAAAAAGCCACATATTCAACTTATGTGATTCTGCAAGAGAAGTGCACTGTTTCACTCTATTTCTGTCCTCTCTCCCCCTTGCTCCTCCTGCATGTCCTCCACCTTTGTAGAAGAGGAACAGGGTATTAACACACTGACATATTCTTAGCTTTAAAAATCTTTTTAACCGTATCAGCAGAAAACATATGGCTGCAATTGTTTCAACTTATTTTATTTATTATTTGTTTTTAGCTTCTGATATTTTTATAGCAGCAGTGATAAGACAGAACGAGGTAACAACACTAGGACTGAAGAAACAATATTAGAACAGTAATGGAAAAAAATAGACATAACCTAAAAATGTTGCTCTGTCTCAGTATGTGTCACAGTTATGGACGTTTGGTTGTGTTTTCCATTACCCATGTGCTCTGTGTGACCTACTTTTCCCTCATGTTTGATTGTGTCATTATGTTCAGGTGTGTCTAGTCGTTATCCTCATTTATGTTACCCATATGAGTTGCATTTGTTTTCTGCCTTCTTTCTTTGGATTAACCAAATGTGGATTCTTTAAAACTGTGTATACATATCTTCTTCGTCTTTTTGGGTTCCCTCATGAACCACATTGTGACAGAAGACCGGAACATATAAAAAAGTAAAGCAGCATGTTTCCCCCGTGTTTAGTTTTTTTAGTTTTGGTCAGTTTTAGTTTTGTTTATGATTGATCCTGCCGTCTTCCTCCTCCTGCTGCAGAGGAGCCTTTCCCTTGCGGATCATACAAGAGTATTTGTGGAAATCGCCACCCTTACCTTCTACCCGGACTACTGCCTCTGCATGTTCTACAAGACCAGCCTGAACGACGAGCCCACCATCTGTGTGCTGGATTCGCCGCGGGTCTACCAGTCTCCATCGACGTCGTGGCTGGAGGATGCCTTGTCTCTGCCTCAAGCCTCTGAATCCTGGACTCTGCCTCGGCCCTCGACCCAGAAGCTCCACCATGGCTCCTAGCTCCCTCCTCTCCATCATGGCCCATCAGTCCACTAGCTCTGCGGGGCTCCCTCGTCCCTCCGGCTCCACCTTGGTCTGTCGTTGACTATCCGTCGTCTTGGGACTCCATATGAATTAGACCTTAAAATAAAGTGTGACCTATTATATATATGTATGTATTTATATGTTATAACATGTAATAACATCTGTAATTGATTTCTGCAGTTACATTTTTAATTGCACTGTTGACCCATCCCTTACACCTTAACCCACCCTCAATCCTACCCATACCACCAAACCTGTCCCTAACCTTACCCGTATCCCACCTCAATAGCAGGAAAAGTGTTCTGCAAAACAATATTAACACAATAAGTACATTGTACTTATTTTTTGTTTGTTTGTTTTTTATAAGTACTAGTTCATATAAAGTAGAAAGAAAAGTCTGAGATAAGAATTCTTAAATATGTATTATCAAATTACAAATTAACATCAGCATATTAATGAAAAACTGAACTGGAAAAAATAAATTGTTATTTGCTTTGTCTCTCTTTTGTGTTAAAGGGGATCATGAACTGCCCTTTTTATTATTTTGTACTGTTCTCTGAGGTCCTTCACATATGGAACCCGCTGTGATTTAGGTTAAAATGCATAAATACTCAGTACATATCAAACAATCTGTAATAACAGACTGGGCAGTAGTGATCACATAATAAATACTTAATAATAATAAATACATTAATGTTGGACCCAACAGAGTCATCACAGCATTGTCTTTTAATTTCAGTCTTTCAGAAAATCCACCGACGAATTGTGCCTCGTTTGTAAACAAATCTGTGGTAAAATGAAGTGGAAAAATGACCAGCCTTTTATGGAATTGGTCTGGAACTTCATTAAAGGTGCCATATAATGCAAAAATCACTTTTATAAGGTGTTTGAAGTTGTGTGGTTTCTATAAAGTGTAGACTTGTGTTCGTCGCTCTTGTTATTACACTACATGCCCGAATCAGTGAGTGGAGCTAAACAGGTAGTGATGTAGAAGCAGGCATTCATCTTCTTCTGCGGAGGCAGGGATAACCCACTCAATGACGTAAAACAACGGCACATTTCACAAGCTCCCATTTTGGCAGATTGGCTTCAATATAAGCTGTTTTTAGACTTAAGAGAACGTTTTGAATTCTGAAACATACAGGATGTTTTTTATAGTATGACAACCTCTTATATGTCAAAAGATCAAGGGAATTTTGATTTCTCAGTTCATGACCCATTTAAATGATAGCAACACTTGAGTTGCATCAACTCCTCAAGTCTGTGTAAAACCAGATGATCATGTGAAGAGCAACTTCATTGTGCTTCAATGGAAGTAAGAACATTTGAAAGACTTTACAATGGAATTCACATGATTGACGTAAAATAATATATGAAAAGCCACTTAGAAAAAGTGAAGAATCTTAAAAGATTGAATAAGAAATATGTTTAAAATTTTTACAAATTTTCAAATTTAAATAAGAATGTGGCTTTAGACTTTTGGGACCCAATGTATGTGATTATCCAGTACCTCATGTAAAATAAGAATGATAAGTTGAGGATATTTAAGCTAATGATAGTGATTTTACTGAGTGCACTGCCAGAAAAGTCTAAAACGAGCAAATGGAAGACTGTGTCTGTCGCCTATACCTGTTGAAATTAGTAAATGACTGGGTGCAAAGTCTTGCATGGATCATTGGACACCCTTGAAATCAGTACATAGCTTCCTCTACCTTTGACAAGGATCTTTTAAACACTGTAGAGTTAATATTTCTTAGACCTAATATAGTCATGGTCTCCGAGTAAGTCCTTTAAGAAGAATCAGATTTATCACACAGACTACAAACCAAACTGAGTTCCGGTTTAAGCTGGTTCCATGTGAACTGACTGATTTTATGTCAATTCCATTCCCTGTCAAGAAATCATAGATAAAAAATATTTTAGTTTTTCTTCAGAGAAAAAAGTCTGTAAAAATAAAGTGCTAGGCACTAGGAAAAAGCCTGGTGGCATATTTCTGTGACAAGTTCTTATGGGGGTTCATGGACAATTCCACAGTAATTTTTGAAAATGTACCATCTTAGCTAACGATTTTCAAATGAGGAATGTTTTTTTTATTATTATTTTTTATTTATTTATTTTTTTACACAATATTTTTGATAAGAGTATGCTAATCACTGCGAGCCACAATTTTTAAACAATAAAATTGTCAAATTCTACCACAGTTAATCAGACTGTTGGTGACAGTCTCATCACAAATGGTGCACATTTATATATAAATATATCTATAAAAATTCAGAAATAGAGGTTTGCACATGCCTATGGTGCTTCAAAAGGTTGAGATGATTTTCTTATTATAAACACACATACACACACAGACACACGCACACACACGCACACACACGCACGCACACGCACGCACACACACACACACACACACACACACACACAGAGAGAATGACAGGTTTATTCAATTAAATTTCAAAGCAAATGTTTATGAAACTCATTAGAGTTACATATAGTGACACTGTGGTATGAGAATCATAAAATGACTCATTAGATGAAGCATGACATTATTAAACCAGTTCAAAGAGAAGCTGCTAGCCTGAAGCACACTAGACGCACACAACAAAAAGTATCCATACTGGAGTTCTACAACCATAAAACATCATTCAAATGTAAGCAAAACATCATATGGCCACTGAATAATTATGGACACCTTTTGCTAGTAAAAAAGTTAATTAATGTAACATTAATTTACAAGTGTAAAAACATTATGAGAAAAAAAGTTTTTTTCCTCTCGCACAATAGCAAGAAAGACCATCAAGAGCTTTTAAAACAACACCAGACCTCTGCTCATGTAATCTCACTCTCTTTCCATCCATTCCATTCAAAAGGCATTTATTCATCAAATTAGTTCATTGTCATGGCTGTCCAACCACCTGTTAATAAATAGAGATATTTTGGCCATTTCATTTAGTATCTACACTTAGAGAGAAGATACTGTAACTTAGCACTGTTTTTTTTACGAAAGGCCAGCACTCCCGTCCAATCAGAAAAAGGTTAAAGGGTTAAATATCTGGTACATGCTAGGCTCAAATGAAGGAGAGTCCTTCAGAAGCCAGGTTCATGTTAAAATATTCCAATTATTTCCTCAGTAGCCAAGAGAGGACACTGAGGAAAAAGCACAAAGGGGATTAAAATAAATGAAAACATATCATGTTTTCCTCAGCATTTATCCACTTATTTCACACCAATCTCCAATGCATTCATAACATGAAGGAGCCTGCAAAGCCTTCTCAAACCAATAAGGTCCATTTTGTTCAATTGTTTTTTTTTTTTCCCCCAATATTTATATGTAAGGATTTCCATTAGATGCAGATACCTGTGGCCAGATACACAAGGTAGACATATTTTAATTCTCTATGGCTTTGCATCGGTCTCTGCTGTTCCGTTCTGTCAGGTTATGACAATTAAAGGCAATCTAACAAGATGGATTAAATTCAGATGACTGCTCTGACCAGAGGATTCCTCTAATCCTCTATTAAGTCCCCTTAAAGAAAAGCTTGTCTTAATAAGGGATTTTCTGCCTCAGGCTCTTAAGATACTTAAACATAAGTTAAACGTTCAAGACTCTCAGTGGAAAATTAGCTATGACAAAAAATACTGTAAATACAACAAACCAACGGCAATGAATCCAAAATGTTCTAAAACACAAACACATTTTTATTTATAGACCACTTATCATTTTGAAGCTTGGCAGAAGAAATCAGCCTCATTGTGATTCCCTGGAAAACAGAAGCTCAGACATCCTACCTAAAATCCCCTTTTGTGTTTGATGTAAAAAAAAAAAAAAAAAAAAAAAAAAAAAACATCATCTAGCAGTACTGATTATATTCTTGAAATTAATGGCTTAATGTAGTGTTCAGTAAGTGTTGTTCCAGTCTGTAGTTTTTTTTTTTTTTTACATGTATACAAAAAATACCATCATGAAATAAAATGAGTGTGTCAACATATCAAAACATTAATAAATCAAGACTGTCTCAGATGGACGTATTGCATAATAAGTCACCCACACATGCATGTCTAGTCTGGCACTTCGGTACATTTGCATTCTATCGTAAATGACAAGACATTTAAAACTTCAAACAACAAGCATCATATGCTACAAATACAAAAAGAACACTTTGAAGCTAGCTGGTGTCGTTGTACTGTTTGAAGACGGTCTGTACACAATGGAGGAAGGAAAGGGACAGAGAGGGACAGGGAGATAGAAGGGAAAGAGAAGGATCTGGTCCTTCACAGAGGTCACCTGGGAACCAGGAGCATCAGCAGGGGCTCAGTACTTCCTGAAGAACAGCGTGTTGTTTGGCCTTCAGAGATATCACAGTCCTCAGCTCACAGTGACACAAGAGGCTGCTCTCACAAAGGAGATTCTCTCTTCTTTCTAGAATGGGGAAAGAAAAAAACTTAAATAGAATAAATAAAAATTGTTCATGCCACAGAGAAAGCAAGTTGAGCGTGAAATCATGCACTTGTGGAATCAGATTAACAAACAAACAAACAGTGCTTAATCACGTTTTTCCTTGATTCACATTCATTACTAGAGCATTGGACACTGGGTAAAAACATTGTACATTGTTTTTAAATATAAAAGTAGAATACGATAAGCCAAAACATTATGAACAGAAGAACTGCAAAAAAAAACTTCAAAAAACCTACCTTCAAAAGCTACAGTACTGTACTTCAAATATAATGTCAAAATAGATGTTATTTATAATTTATATTCTATTAACTAAATTAAATCAACAAATTGTGTGACCACCCATTTAAAACAGCTTTTTTCCTAGGTACACTTGAGTTTTTCAGGTAGCTTTGCAGGTAGGTCTCCTGAAGCATCTTGGAGATGTTGCCACAGTTCTTCTACTTTTATCTCTTTAACTTTTTTCTCTGACATTTACATTTATAACTAGAACACTATTTTAAGTCAGAATTAAATCATTATGTTCAATTACAATGCTACTTTATGATCCTTCTACCAAATAAAGCCCTGCATATAATAAATCCATTTGGATTGCTGAATGGCCTTATGTAGTGGGGATGTTCAAACAGAAAGCCATTTCAAAGTCAAAAGCTTACACTTCATGTCAATGTTAGCCAGAGGCAAATACATTTTAAACTGCAAAACTTTGTCAAATGAATTAAGATAAGGACTAACATGCTTTTCTAAATGATAAGATAAAGTCATTAAGATATGTATAATGCTAAATAGAACTCGTGCTATGAAACTAAACTATTATGCAGATACACTTGACAGTAACTATGGGTGTCAACATTAGAACCTTCATGGCCTCTCAGGCTAATCAAAGCTAATTCATTTACTGTCAAACTCACTAAAGCAGCTAGTACATAAATGTCTAATTCAAGACAGGAAGAGAGAGTAAGATTAAATTTAGTGAGGGAGGAAGAGGGAAAAAAAGATAATCAGAATGACGCCATGGATTTAAAAGTGGCTACAAGTCTCTTAAAAAAGTAAATGTCTCATCAAAATTGTGGATGAGAAAATAGACAATAACATTTAAATAAAATAAGAATAACAGAATAAGAGAGACATCAATGAGATAAGTAATGCAAGATACAGAAGAAAAATTATTTGAGATAAGGCAGTGATTGTTGGAAATCCTGCAATGTGAAAACATCCACTTCTCCTGTTACTACTACTACTGAATGGGTCACAATTGTGGAAATGAATGAAAACTCCCTCACCGTGGTGAAATCACCACCATTTGGTCATTGGGATCCAAATTTAAAGGTACGTGAAATGATGTAAAGATCAGCTGAGTTGCATTTCTGTGTGTAACCATCGTTACACTTTAATATTCACGGAGCAATGCTCTGAAGAGAATGTGACTACTAGGATAGCAGCTGATATTATGATAAGAGCTAAATGAAATGTAGATTTGCCATCACATGAATAACGTTAAAATAGAAAACAGTTGTTTTAAATCATAATTATATTTCACAATATTACGGCTTTAATTGTATTTTTGATTAAATAAATCCAGCATAAGAAGAGCATACGAAATTTCTTTCAAAAACATAAAAACATTTTTACGACCTCAAACCTTTGAACAGTAGCTCCAAATACTGTTCCAAATGCCTCAACCCAGAAACCATGTAATCATCAAAAGGAACTTTTAATTTAGAGTAGAAATCCAAACTGCAGAGAAAAAGACCCTTTCAAAAGACCACAGCGCACCACTTACATACAATCACAAAAAGGTCAAGGACTCTGTGGTTATTAATATCGTAAATGTCTTTTGTATTTGCTGCAGTTACTGAAAGCTGTGTCACGGTGGTGTTTTCGCTCCAGAATGCGCTTGATGACAGATTGAGACACTTAACACTATATCAGCTGTACCATCCCAAGCGAACGCACTCACAGACATACGATCACCATTCACCCCTACGCAATGAATAAATCAGCTGCTGAAGCTACGAAAGCAAACACACTTGGTGAGGTCAAAGAGTCTGAAGACATTAAAGCAACATATAATGACCCTGCTGACCTGCTGCACATGACAAAAGAAGCAAATAATGTGCACCCTGACTATACTGTAATTTAAACATACTATGACGTATAATTATTCACATTATAAACATTGATGGAAAACATGTCAAGAGAAAATGAAACCTTACTCACAGAAAACACATTCAAGGCAATGACAGCATGCAGTACAGTATACTGATATCAATTAGAGCTTTTCAATGCATAAAAAGACCTTTCAGCAATAATACGAAAAAAATTAGCTGGCTTGTGTACTTCATTTCATTCAGCACCACTCAGAGTCATTAGCATGGCTTCTCAACTCTTACTGAGCGTAATTAATGAAGCCGAAGCCAGCGTGTGAATGGCGACGCTCTCTGCTTGACGTTCGCTCCTTCCCTGCAGCAGCAGAGGTGCCCATGTCTATCTCTATTTACACTAGCAAAATGATAAATTCTAATTATCTGACATAATTAGTATATTAAATCATTAAATCATTACCCTTTTTTCGCTCTCAAACACATTTGCAGTAAACACATAAGTCCTTTAATCATGACAGATGTGAAAGGCCAAAAATAAATAAATAACTAAATGATTATATAAATGCGCTATTGACTTCCAAAGCTCTGAAAGTCAGCGTGATGGTCGTCCCTCTCACTACTGTGAACAGCTTGAACGGCGATGCCAGCACAGTGTGAGCCACATGAGAGATTGCGTTTTAACTGAACACCTGTATTTTGAATATGCATGCCATTTGGTTTTCATTTCAAAGTTAGAGAGTTTGCAAATATGCAAATAAGCACTAAATCACTGAATCCTTTCAAAAGTCATTTATGTAAAAATGATGCACCATATTTTTATATGACATATAGCCATTCAGCAAATACTGGATATTTAATATTATATTTCCCCTATTTTTGCATTTAGATCATATTTGCCATTTTTAAAAACAGTTCATTTAATAAAAATGTTAAGTGTAATCTTTAGCCAGTCTGAAAATAAATGTATTTATATATATATACTGTACAAAAAATGGATTAGAAACGATTTTCAACTAGAAATTGCTAGTAAAGTTATTATTATTATATTTTTTTTTGATAATTATATAATAATAATTAAATAATTAAAAAATAATTACAAAGAAACACATTAAATTCTTAGGTAGAAAAAAAGTGTACATTATAATATCATGATCCCTAATCTAATTTAATCTTTTTTTTTTTTTTTTTTTTTTACATTTAATGTCACAGAGTCTCCAAACTTGGTCCTGGAAGGCCGGTGTCCTGCAGAGTTTAGCTCCAACTTGCCTCAACACAGCTGGCTGGAAGTTTCTAGCATGCAATGCATGATTAGCTGGTTTAGATGTGTTTAATTGTGGAGCTAAACTCTGCAGGACACTGGCCCTCCAGGACTGAGTTTGGACACCCCTCTCATAAATAATTAAAATAACATATTATTTAAAGAAATAAACTATTATCTTAGTAAAAAAATAATAAAAAAAAAAGATTCAAAATCTATTTCCCTTTAAACCGTATGGCACCACACTTTCAACAAACAAACAAGCTTACGTTTAGGTCATATTGTCCCGTACAGAGATGGTAAATGTAGGACATGTTCTGTCAGAATGACACCTAAAAACACCATACAGTTCTGTCCTAGAACGCCCTGCACCCATGATAAAAGCATAGCAAGTATCTGCTATAATGATCCTGTGTCACCAAAGGAACAAGCAGGGAACATTTGCTAGTTCTCCAAGGTACCAGTGGGTTTTAGGATAAAGGAACAGAACAGCAAACATGATAGTATATAAAGACAGTCTCATTTAATTAACCTCTTAACACGGCAACAGGCCGTTATGTGCCCAAGCTTCATTTATCTCAGAGATCAAGGCAAATATGAGTTTGGTATCCCAAAAGGTAGCGGATAGAAAGAGATATGACACATAAAAAGCTGTAAGCTGACTTGTTAGGGATGCATATCTCAGGAGAAGAAGAAACCAGGTTAACCATATCAGATCATCAAGCATTAGCTCCCCAGACTAAACACGGAGGCAGATGTGAGCCATTTATCAGATGTCAGAAAGTTACAACTTGCAAACAAATAAATGACGAGTTTTGAGCTTCAGCCGTTTCAGGGAAATAAACAACAGAATCTTCAAAAGGGGGTCCATAACTCCTAGGGGGTCCACAGCAGTACTACAGAGGGTCCGTCACATACAGTTTGGTCTCAAACTATTTTTTGTGAAGAAATGGAAACATGTATTAAATAAGTTTAACTTCAAGTTAAAAGTGTGTATATATATATATATATATATATATATATATATATATATATATATATATATATATATATATATATATATATATATATATATATATATATATATATATATATATGATTTAAAGGGGGAAAGGTGCAACTTTTTCATGGTTCGGTTTGTTTCACGGTTTCGGTACAGTTTCAGTATGTGCTCTGTTTAAGGAAATACTATAATTTCAAATAAAAATATATAATATACAAATAATCTATCAAACTTATGTATCCCTGCCCGTGACGTCACGCTCTTCCGTTGGACAGATTACACATGATATTCAGCAAATATCTAGACCCATTCCCCCTAGCGCTTTTGACGCAGCTCGAGTTCCTGAAGAGGAACTGTAATTCATCAACTGCCCACTTGAGGCTGGCTGCAAAAGCGCTTGGCTCCCCGTGTTAAAATTCCCAACTTTACAGCAGAAACTGTGAAGGGGGTGATTTTTTATTAAATTCATCCTATTAAATTATATTAAGGGCAAGGCCACTTGAGTAACAGCTAAGTTGAGCTAAGTTGGCGTGGTTTCAAAAGCCAGCTACCACCTTTTTGCCCATTTTCAATTGTCCGGGATGTATTTTTTATTTTTTTGGCTGTTGCTACGAATAATAAGCTTCATGCAGTTGTAGGATTAAAATGCAAAACACTCCTCATTTCAATAATATCCATTTATGCTTCTTGGCCTGAGAAAAAGACCCGTGAATGAAACTTTTCTCATTTATTTCAGTGTAATCGGCACGGCACTGCTGTAGTTTTAAAGGGTGTCTCTGATGAATCTTAAAAAGACAAATCGGCCCTGAAACTGTGCAACAACATGCAAGATATAAAAAATACCGCAAGCCCATTACAATCAATAAAGCACATCTCACATTCACCAATTCCAAAATCAAAAATTCCTGCACCAGCTAATCAAGGTCAATAGAAATTGTATAAGCAGGTGTGTTATATCAGAGCTGGAATGTCCAGAAACATAATTCGTAACCCCAGGCATTCCTCGTTATGCATTACTTAAATGCAGATGGCATGGTTTGAAGTATGTGAATTAACTGATTGGTTCAATTCCTCAAGTCTGCTGAGGACTGAATGACCTCTTCTTACCAGAAACTTTACTGCAGCAGTTTGCGGAGGGTCTTTTCCACTCCAGAATTACAAAGGCCTTGTACACAGAACAAACATTTTCTCTAAAATTAGCTGTATTTGACTAGATATTATCTCGGTACATTGACCCCCATGACACAAACCATTCTGTGTAAAATAACAACTTTTAAACACTGGCTTCTGAAAAGTGTCTATCTATGAGTTAGTTTAATTAATATTTCGATTAAATTGAAGCTAACATGTTTGGGTAGAACTAAGTACAAGTTTTAAGTTCTACTAACTTATTGGATAAGTTAGTCAACTTAAAAAAAAAATAGGTAGTTTACTTAAATGTGTTTAGGTAATTGGTTTCCACAATGTTTTTTGGCTATTCTGAACTTATCTAGTGTAGTTGCAATGACATATATTTCATTATTTGCTATATTTATGGTTCATTTCAAAAGCTCTGTCAGCACAGAACTGTACGCATTTCTAAACACCTCTGCGCTCGTAGCAAACTCACAGCACATCTGCTGAAACCCTTATTTAGCTTTACTGAAGTAATAAAAAATGAGCAAACAAATATGTGAAAAACAACTGATGAAACAAAGCAGAAACGAATTAGACATATCAAGGGGGATTTGATCAAAGTGCTGACTTGCATACTGAATAAAGTATTTTCCGTGCGAAAGCCCAAGAGCAGGATGTACCATCCCAGACCTTGATTTTAGAACAGTTTGACAAGGAAGGATTTTTACGCTCATTGCCCTCCATGCTCAGTCTCCCGAAGATCTGGGTAAAGTGATTTATTTCAAATTTAAAACAGCTCCTTCAAACAGTGCTGAAATGAAAATCCCCGGCTCCTCAGGTGCTTAACCCTGTCTGTTTTGTTCCACTCAATTGAGGTGAGCCACTCTTCATCTCTTCAGTACCTCCATATTGGGCATTATAACATAAAAAGGGACCACACAGCAGCCCTTAATTTCTACATTATGTGAAAAGAAATGGAGAGAGATTCCGATCAAAAGTGCTTCCTGTTGTCTAATGAATAATCAAGTGCACTCATAAAGGGAAATAAAATGCTTTTTTGCTGCCCTCATGTTTGAATACAATAACAGTAGTGATAGAAGATATGTATCTACAGACTAAAATACCAAACACTTCATCATAACCTCTGCACTAGTATTATGTCTTAATCTAAGGACTAAAAGGTTACACCTTAAAAATTAATAAATAATACAGTAATTCACATAACTTGCATGCTGAAAGACCTTAACTAAGTCCTAAACTAAAATAAAAACCAACAAAGTAAGGGGGTGTATCTGAAATGTAAATTCGAAAGCATCTTTCAATGTCAAAAGGCATTTATTCGGAAAACTGCATTTGTATACATGGATATGAAATGGTTTAAGAGATGTACATATTTGTATGAAAATGAGCAACTTCAGTCAACTCAGGATAAATTTCGCCGGAGGGAAGAGGATTAGCATGTCAGTTGCTTTAGAGGTGAGAGAGAATGACACTTTCAGCATGCAAGTTATGTGAATTACTGACTCTTCACTTATATATTTACTTAATTGTAAAGAACATAATGCCAGAAAACTTTAAGACAACACTTGAAAGGGATTATACAACTAATTGAACTAATGAACTACAACTAACTAAACTGTTACATCTTAGTGTTTTAAAGGAATAAATTGCCTGGAAATGAACATTTGTTGAAAATTTCCTCACACTCAGATTAATCAGTGGATTACTGTGATGTTTCCATCAGCTGTTTGGACTCCAAAGGCACCCATTCACTGCAGAGGATCCATGAGTTAGCAAGTGATATAATGCTAAATTTCTCCAAATCTATTTCTATGAACAAAAACTCTTCTAAAGTACATCTTTGAATCTTTTTTGGGTGAACTATAGCTTTAATAAATAACAACAGTTTTGAAAATAAAATGTATTTTACACAAGGTTGTATATGCACACTTGCCATGCATGTAATTTTCTTTGATGATCTAATCTCAAATTAAATTAAAGAAAAGCCATGGACAGCAAAGTCCAGAAAAAAAAAACCCTGCAATGGTCGATTTCCATGACACAAATATGTGATGTATGAGCTGCATGAATATTCTATAGACTGTGCTCATGGGTGAGTAGACACAATCCTCAAGTCACATTCTGCACAGCTGCACTCTAATTAAAGCACACAACATGTGGCTCCATTACAAATTCATGAGAACTGCTTTATCATACTCAGCATGTGTGATAATTGCTACGTCACATTGTGCAAAGCTTGTAGTGGTATTACCCAAGGTGTTTTGAAATGTGTGCACTCCATCTATTGAGATTTCAAGAGGCATTTCAAAGCACAAGAATGGGAGGCAGTGAGGGTCCTTCAGGAAATTGCACCCAGACTCTGAAGAGATGTTCTATGTGAGGCATGCTCTAAAATTCTACTCTCACACCCCAGATTTCATAGTTTAATCTAAAAGATAGCACAAAGCAGGACTCAACAATTATGATTTTTTTCTGCAGACCAGTAGTTCACATTTTTACATGAAAAGATTTTCACTGGCTTGAAAGTAGGGTAAATGCTTTAATTTTACTTATTTATTTACTATAAAAGCTGCATAGACGGCATATATAAATTTTTGGCAGTTTTGTTTCTTTCCAAAACAAACACACAACAAACTGTTTTAAAATCTAAAGTTGCCATCAAAGGAAAATTCCTCCCCATCTATTTTCGCAATTTCTCAAAAGAATAAAATAAAAACATAGATAGAACAGACCTTTATGTGCCCAAGTTTAATTTATGTCAAGATAAATTTGGATAGGAGTCCCTGCCTTTTTTTTTTTTTTTTTTTTTGGCAGTTTTATTTATTTACAAAAAAACACACAACAAACTGTTTTAATATCTAAAGTTGCCATCAAAGGAAAATTCCTCCCACCTATTTTCGAAATTTCTCAAAAAAAAAAAAAAAAAAAAAAAAAAACCCATGGATAGAACAGACTGTTATGTGCCCGAACTTCAAGATAAATTTAGATAGAAGTCCCTGCCTTGCTTATATATGTATGTGTATATATATATATATATATATATATATATATATATATATATATATATATATATATATATATATATATATATATATATATATATATATATATATATATATATATATATATATATAATCTGTTTTCCTTTGGATGTGTCACAATACTGAAGAAAAGATGTAACTTTAAATAATTATAAGGGCTTATGTTTAGCATAATCATAACCTCTAAAGTCCAATTGCAGGATGCCTGAAGTTGATCTAAATAACTTCATTTGGTACCATGACAAATAAAACTGAGTAAACCCAACAAAATAAAATAAGTGTTAAGTAGTACATTTTTAATATGTATTAATATAAACTAATTTCATTTGAATCCACTAAAAATAGCAGCTAAATCTTATCTAGCAATAATGCACCTATTTGTGCTAAGTTAAGGCTTATATACTGTACCCATCTCATTAGTTTGATAAGTAAAGCCCTAACTAGCCTGACAACTTATCACACTCTACATAAGTTTCTAACCCAGCAAACACATCATTACACAATAACAGCAAACCTTCATTGAGGACTAAGACGTGACATGACAGCAACAGAGTAAATCCAGCATTGGGCTCTCTGAGCATGTGGCGGTTCTGTCAACAAGCCTGAACCATCCACATGCTTATCATTGAGCCATGTGCAAAAAAAAAAAAAAAAAAAAAAAAAAAAAAACCTTCCCCCCAAAATGCTGACTCCAAATGTTCATCTTTACTTTAAAGATGTGGATGTCATATCCTATCTGCCTAGTTGGGAAGTAAGGTTAGACAAGAGCACTGTTTATTTGGCATTCTTCTGCCCAGGCACCTGTGGGGAAAGCAATCTGGCATCTTTCCATCACCACCTCTCCCCTCCTGTCCCAGGTGTAAAAAGGTGTTGTCCACTAGTTGAACCTTGCCCACAGCACACAGTCAGAGGTGACGTGACAGATGGAAAAAAGCTGTTTATTTGGCTTGTGCTCAGTTTTTGAACTGACAGGTAAAACCTGGCCCTGCTTCCCTGCTCCTGACAGTTGTGGCCATTAGTTCTATCACACTAGCATACCAACCAGTTTAGAGTGGCAACATCTCACTGACTGAGGAGTGAGGCGGCTCTGATTGGAGTCAGACTCCGAGTGCTAAACTCTCTCACTGACAGCAACAGGAAAAAGCTCTAGACTTTCACTGAAACCAATGATTATGCTCATTTTGCTGTCCCTTTCAGACCTAACGAATCAGTGAATAGAGGCGATATTCTTCTGGAAGGGAGCAGTAAAGAATTATAGTTTCAAATCTCAAATCTCAGTTCAAACAATGTCTTGAAGAGACAGTTCACCAAAAAATGAAAATTATTTCATTATTTATTCAACATATGTTCCAAAACATCCTTTGTTGTTATTTTCTTAGGTGATTTATTAATTAGACAATATATTATTAAAGTCTAAAATAACTAATTTCTATCTAAATATATTTCAAAAAGTAACTTATTTATATGATGGCAAAGTTACACATGCTTCAGCTAAAATAATAATAGTAATTGTACTGTTTAAGCAGTTATACTACTAGTGAATGACAACACTGTTTCTAAAATTATTTACAAAACAAATCACCCTGTGGATATGAAAATGTATGTGAGAGACTGTGCAGACTTAGACTAAACCAAAACCTAACAATGGGAATGAGTGATTCTGTGATTCACGTAGATGGTTGACATCAGTGACACCCAGCCCCAGTGGTTGGCAAAAGCATTAAGCTGACTTCTTATGGTTCAGAGCTCAGGCCACCTGCTTCGGTTTCTTCAAGGCAAAATGACCAGTCGTCTTAAAAACCACTGGGTGAATCATGAGGTTTAAGAGTTCAGAGCCTCCAGGTTAATGCAAAATGCTGCTAAACACAGTCTCGGACACATCACACACCAAACATGCTCCACTTTCACACCACACTGTCCTCCAATGCAAGTAATGCACCATTTTCTAAAAAAAACAAAACAAACAAACAAAAAAAAAACTTTGTTTGTGAAAAATCTGTTCAAATCTTTGTGAAAGTTAAGGCTGGATCCTGAGGAAAATTACCTCCTTTGACCAAATATATATATATATATATATATATATATATATATATATATATATATATATATATATATATATATATATATATATATATATACTACTTGCTCAAGTATTAGAAAAGGTCAATGGAAAATTTAAATAACAGGAAGTAACATTTCTCATTCAAGATGGAGCTCAGCACAATCAGCACTGGAGCTCCTCAGGGATGTGTTCCCTCCCCACTGCTTTTCTCCCTTTACACTAATGACTGCGCATCCAAAGACCCCTCTGTCAAGCTCCTGATGTTTGCAGATGACACCACACTCATTGGCCTCATTCAGGATGGTGACGAGTCTGGCTACAGACAGGAGATTAAAGAGCTGACTGTCTGGAGTAGTCTTAACAACCTGGAGCTAAACACGCTCAAAACTGTGGAGATGATCGTGGACTTCAGGAGAAACCCCCCTGCACTCCCCTCACTCACCGTCATGGACAGTACTGTGACTGCAGTGCAGTCATTCAGGTTCCTGGGCACCACAATCTCTCAGAACCTGAAATGGGACATTCCCATTGACTCCATTGTTAAAAAGGCAGAGCAGAGGTTGTACTTTCTTCGCCAGCTGATGAAGTTCAAACTGAACACAAAACTATGTTTGAATGGCTGTGAAAGGAGAAAGATGCTTTTTGCGTACCAGCAACCGGAACGTGCTAACTAGCTAAATCTTGACTCCTTGATTTCAATGCAATTGCAATGATACATTTTGTCACTAGGTGTATAACATCCATGTTGATTACCCAATCAAACCAGGCGTAGCACCACTGAGTCTTATAGCAGCACAGACAATGTGGCACACAATCCACCAACTGGAAAAGGATAAGGAAAATAGTATTTTGGTTCCCTATCTGTCGGTCACTACGAGTTATGTCGACCGACAAATGGGGTCTCACTTGGGAGGCCAATCATCTCTGATTTTAAGAGAAAACGCCAATGAAATTGGCAAGTGGATTAACACACCTGAGCCACTCCCCGTGCCAGCGGGTATAAATAGGGCGACAGGTGCATCCACTCATTAGATTTTTGCTTCGGAGCCGAGTAGTGGATGAAGAAACCTCTACAAAGCCATCATCTTTGTTTTGTTCTAACTGTTCCTGGTCGGTGTGACGGCGCATTACAGCGGTGTCCCTGCGAGTCGGCGATTCCCCTGGGCGCTTCGGCTAAAAGAGACAGTTCTAAAAGAGCAAATCACGGACGATTCGCGTCTTTTTCAAGATGCCGTTTCGTCCGTGTCCTTCTGGATGCGGTCGTTTCCTGTCTTCGGTTGACGGTCACGAGCGTTTACTGCAGTGTCTGGGCGTCCAACACGCTGAGGCTGCGCTCGTGGATGATTCATGCGTCTACTGTGGGCGTATGAACATGGCAGCGCTGCGATCGCGTCTCTCACTCCTCAAGGGGAGTGCAGCAGACCCCTCTGTCGCCACCCGTCCCGGTCTCTCTGGCTCGAGCAGAGGGCCGCCGGCTGGCGCTCTGGGAGATCTGAGGATCACAGTGAGAGCTTCTCCGCCGGGCCACGCCCCACGGACCTCTCACTCCTCACGCAGCGACTGTCCCGTGCAGCTGCCGATTGATTCTGCTGGGCCGTCTCACAGCGGTCCCAGCGTGTCTTTCGGTGCGCCGCCCGAGGACCAGATGTCGATTGCTGCATCGGGGGATGGGTTATCGACCTCTGAGGATGAAGGTTCGGCGGGGCTGCCCCCCTCGGGTGTTGTCGCCACTGCCGAATCGGACTTGGAGTTGTCGGCCATGCTTGCCCGGGCAGCCGTGAGTATCGGACTGGAGGTGACATCACCGCCCAGTCCCGAGCCCTCACGGCTGGATGATTGGTTTCTCGGCGCAGGACGCGGCTCACAACCTCGTTCTGCTCCGGTGCCTTTCTTCCCGGAGGTGCATGAAGAGGTGACGAAGTCGTGGACGGCCCCTTTCACGGCCAGAAGCCGCTCTTCTCCCTCTTCCATCCTCACCACCCTCGATGGCGGGGCAGCCAGGGGGTACGTAGAGGTTCCCCAGGTGGAGAGGGCGGTTGCGGTGCACTTGTGCCCACAAAACACTGCCACTTGGAGGAATCGTCCGCGCCTCCCGTCCAAGGCCTGTAAGCTGACGGCCGCACTCGCTGCCAAGGCTTACAGTGCTGCGGGCCAAGCTGCCTCTGCCCTGCATGCCATGGCTATCCTGCAGGTACACCAAGCCAAGGCACTCAAAACCATGCACGAGGGTGGTACCGACCCGGGGTTGATGCAGGAGCTGCGCACGGCGACCGACTTCGCCTTACGGGCAACGAAGGTCACGGCGCGGTCCCTCGGGAAGGCGATGTCCACGCTGGTGGTCCAGGAGCGGCATCTCTGGCTGAACCTGGCTGAGATGAGGGACATGGACAAAGCGCGCTTTCTCGACGCCCCCATCTCCCAGGCAGGCCTGTTCGGCGACACTGTCGAGGACTTTGCCCAGCAGTTCTCGGCGGTACAGAAGCAGACTGAGGCCATCCAGCACATCCTGCCCCGACGTGTCTCTCCAGCTGCCACCGTTCCGTCGCGGGTAGCGCCTCAGCCTGCTCGTCGCCGTGGGCGCCCCCCTGCGTCCTCTACGCCAGCTCCGCCCCGTGCTGAGAGTTCTTCGAGGCCGGCGCGTCGAGCCCCGCGCAGGAGAGCGGCGCCCCCCGTGTCACTTCCGGCTGCGAAGTCCTCCAGGAAGTCGACCAAGCGGCCCTGACACGGGCAACTCGGAGATGCGGAGAACTGCTCTTCAGGAGATGGCGAAGACAGCGCCACTCCTTCCCCCGGAGGAGGGCCGGGCGGAGAATCTTCAGTTTCTGTTTTGTTTTGTTCCGCCACTGGCCGGACGGCCAGTGGTACCCACATTTTCAATAAAAGAGCAAATTCTCCTTCCTCCGGGTTGCAAGGCTCGTGGCTTGACAATGAGCGACGCACAGCTTCCTCACTCTCACCCACGACGCCCCCTTTCGCCAGCGGCCAAGAGGTCGCGGTTCGGAGACGCAACGCCTCTCCACGCGTCTCTGGCCAGTTCCTCCGGGAACACGAGGAGTGTGGTTGCGATGACCCAGGACGCAGTGCCTTCTGGGCCTTCCGGCCCGACTCCCCATCGCTGCACCACTGCGGGTATGTCGACTGTCCCTTTGGTGCCACTTGTACGGTATCTGGGAGCGTGGCTTGCGCTGCCCAACCCGTCACGCTGGCTCATCCGGACGGTTCGACTCGGCTATGCGATTCAATTCGCCCGGCGACCCCCCAAGTTCAATGGCG
Source organism: Carassius auratus (assembly GCF_003368295.1). Lineage (NCBI taxonomy): Eukaryota > Metazoa > Chordata > Actinopteri > Cypriniformes > Cyprinidae > Carassius > Carassius auratus. The sequence goes on along the minus strand of NW_020528846.1, from coordinate 151,292 downwards.
TACTCGAGACTTCGGTGGCAGTCAAGGACGCCCCTGTCTTGCGCGAGGAGATTGCTGTCCTCCTGGCGAAGGATGCAATCGAGCCGGTCCCTCCAGCCGAGATGAGGACGGGGTTTTACAGCCCTTACTTCATCATGCCCAAGAAGAGCGGTGGCCTTCGACCTATCCTGGATCTGCGAGTCTTGAATCGGGCCCTACACAAGCTCCCGTTCAGGATGTTGACGCAGAAACGCATTATCAAATGCGTCCAGCCCCAGGACTGGTTTGCAGCGATCGACCTGAAAGACGCGTACTTTCATGTCTCTATCCTCCCTCGTCACAGACCGTTCCTGCGCTTTGCTTTCGAGGGTCAGGCATGGCAGTACAAGGTCCTCCCCTTCGGGCTCTCCCTGTCCCCCCGTGTCTTCACGAAGGTCGCGGAGGGCGCCCTTGCCCCACTTTGGGAAGTGGGCATCAGGATCCTCAACTATCTCGACGACTGGCTCATTATGGCCCGGTCCCGAGAAGAGTTGTGCGATCACAGGGACTTCGTGCTTCGGCACCTCAGTCGGTTGGGGCTTCAGGTCAACCGAGAGAAGAGCAAGCTCTCCCCTGTGCAGAGAATCTCTTATCTCGGTATGGAGTTAGACTCGGTGAGTATGACGGCACGCCTCACCAGCGAGCGTGCCCACTCAGTGCTGAACTGCCTGAGTTCCTTCAGAGGCAGGACAGTGGTACCGCTGAAACACTTTCAGAGGCTCCTGGGGCATATGGCATCCGCAGCCGCAGTCACGCCGCTCGGGTTGCTTCATATGAGACCACTTCAGCACTGGTTACACTCCCGAGTCCCGAGATGGGCATGGCGCCGCGGTACACATCGTGTCACCATCACACTGATGTGTCGCCGCCTATTCAGTCCTTGGTCGGACCTTGCCTTTCTACGGGCCGGCGTGCCCTTAGAGCAAGTGTCCCGGCACGTTGTTGTCACAACAGATGCCTCCAACTCGGGCTGGGGCGCGACATGCAACGGGCAGGCAGCCTCAGGGTCCTGGACAGGACCTCGACTGCTTTGGCACATCAACTGCCTGGAGTTGCTGGCAGTGCATCTAGCTTTGCGACGGTTTCGTCCGCTAGTGCTGGACAAGCACGTGTTGGTCCGCACGGACAACACTGCGGCTGTTTCGTACATCAACCGACAAGGCGGGTTACGATCACGTCGCATGTCTCAACTCGCCCGTCATCTCCTCCTCTGGAGTCAGACGTGGCTCAAGTCGCTGCGCGCTGTCCACATCCCGGGGGAGCTCAATCGTGCAGCCGACGCGCTCTCACGACAGCTCACTTTCCCCGGGGAATGGCGACTCCATCCCCAGACGGTCCAGCTGATCTGGAGTCGATTCGGGGAAGCCCAGGTAGACCTGTTTGCTTCCCACGAGTCCTCCCACTGCCAGCTGTACTATTCCCTGTCCCAGGCCCCCCTGGGCACAGATGCACTGGCACACAGCTGGCCTCGGGCTTTACGCAAGTATGCGTTTCCCCCAGTGAGCCTGCTCGCACAGACACTGTGCAAGGTCAGGGAGGACGAGGAACAGGTCCTGTTGGTTGCGCCTTACTGGCCCACCCGGACCTGGTTTTCGGAACTCATGCTCCTCGTGACAGCCCCTCCCTGGCGCATCCCCCTGAGGAGAGACCTTCTCTCTCAGGGGCTTGGCACCATTTGGCACCCGCGTCCAGATCTCTGGAACCTCCACGTGTGGCTTCTAGACGGGACGCGTCAGACCTAAGTGATCTGCCCCCAGCGGTGGTAGACACTATCACTCAGGCTAGAGCCCCTTCTACGAGGCAGGCCTATGCTCTGAAGTGGAGTCTGTTCACGAATTGGTGTTCTTCTCACCGAGAAGACCCCCGGAGATGCCCGGTCAGAGTCGTGCTTTCTTTCCTGCAAGGTAGGCTGGAGCGTGGGCTGTCACCCTCCACCCTGAAGGTGTATGTGGCTGCCATTGCAGCACATCACGATGCAGTGGACGGCCGGTCCCTGGGGAGGCATGACCTGATCGTTAGGTTCCTGAGGGGTGCCAGAAGGTTACATCCTCCTAGGACACCCCTGATTCCCTCCTGGGACCTCTCTATTGTCCTGGCGGGACTTCAGAGGGGTCCCTTTGAGCCGCTGGATTCGGTTGAGCTGAAGTTCCTGTCTCTCAAGACAGCGCTCCTGATCGCGCTCACTTCCATCAAGAGGGTCGGGGACCTCCAAGCATTTTCGGTAAGTGAAGAGTGCCTTGTGTTCGGGCCGGCCTACTCTCACGTTGTCCTGAGACCCCGGCCTGGATACGTGCCCAAGGTTCCCACCACTCCCTTCCGAGACCAGGTGGTGAACCTGCAAGCGCTGCCCCTGGAGGAGGCAGATCCAGCCTTGTCGTTGCTGTGTCCCGTAAGAGCGCTTCGCATATACGTGGACCGCACCCAGAGCTTCAGAAGCTCTGAGCAGCTCCTGGTCTGCTTTGGAGGTCAGCGGAAGGGAAAGGCTGTCTCTAAGCAGAGGTTGGCCCACTGGATAGTGGACGCCATCGCCTTGGCTTACCATTCCCAAGGCGAGCCGTGCCCCCTGGGGGTGAGGGCCCACTCCACACGGAGTGTGGCCTCCTCCTATGCGTTGGCGCACGGCGCCTCTCTGGCAGACGTTTGTCGAGCTGCGGGCTGGGCGACACCTAACACCTTTGCGAGGTTTTACAACCTCCGTGTAGAGCCAGTTTCCTCCCGTGTGTTGGGTAACAGGTAATTGGCGGGAAGGGCTGGCTGGGTGTCTCGCTTGCTGCGCCATTCCCCCTAACACGGGGATGTGAGCGCCTTCTTCTCCCAGTAGAGTGCCCCGGTTGGCGTACCCTGGTCGAGCATCCTCCAGCACCCTCGGCGTCAGACTGGGCGGAGCAGTCTGTCGCCAGGCCCAGTACTGGCGTTAGCATGCCCGGAGCCGGTCAGCCCCTGTACTGGGCTAGGTGTCCATATGGCTGGGTTCCCTACGGGTAATCCCATATGTGTATTCTTCCACGGTAAGGTTTCCCTCTTGGCAAACCCGTGTCTTCCCTTGACAGATCGCTCTGTCAGTCTCTTCTGGCAGCCGTTCCATCCCTGCTCCAAGGTAGGACCTGCCTCAGAGACCCTTTCCATATGTAGTACTGCCCCCTGGGTCAGTCCATATCGGTATATCCACATGTCACCTCCCTACGGGTAGGATGTGGTCTCCGTAGCGGCCTTTCCTAAAGGCTCGCTTCCCCATTGTCTTGCCAGCTGAAAGAACAAATAGGGAAGATTTGAAGCTATCTTTCACTGAAGGTTGAGATCCCTTCCATTTACTTTATGTGGGCGGAACAGCAGCATGGCCTTCTCCAGCAGCGATGTACTCACCCTTTGGCCCCTTCGGTACCAAGGTCAGTGAATTTGCGCTGGGGCTTTGGGAAGGTTACGACCTTAAGCGTAGCTTTTGTGGCACGCCAAGGCTTGTCAACAATTGCAGCGCCTCAGGGTTGTGACGTGGTTCAGGTTATGGCGTTTTCCATAGGACCCCAATTGTCGGTCGACATAACTCGTAGTGACCGACAGATAGGGAACGTCTCGGTTACGTACGTAACCCTCGTTCCCTGATGGAGGGAACGGAGACGTTATGTCCCCATGCCACAACCTTGAACCATTCACTGTTGCCGGGACACGTTCTCGGCTCCTCAGCGTAAAACCTAATGAGTGGATGCACCTGTCGCCCTATTTATACCCGCTGGCACGGGGAGTGGCTCAGGTGTGTTAATCCACTTGCCAATTTCATTGGCGTTTTCTCTTAAAATCAGAGATGATTGGCCTCCCAAGTGAGACCCCATTTGTCGGTCGACATAACGTCTCCGTTCCCTCCATCAGGGAACGAGGGTTACGTACGTAACCGAGACGTTCTTTACACTAGTGTCATTTCCATATCTGTTCAGTTTAGGCCTAAAGAGGAGTCATTGCCACCAAATGAGCAGCGTTTGCATACCAAGAATGGCTTAAGGTCTTCGTTTTTTATGCAGTCCACTATCATTTCCTGTAATTGAAGACAAGCGTGCCATTTTCTTTTCATTTACAAGGTAATTTGATGGAAGGCAAATGTTATCATTTCAGAGGAGGGCATCACATCTGTCTGCTTTTGCACAATTTTCCTATATAGCTTGTTGCTTACTGCGACACAGAGACCCTGCACAATAAAAATAAATGTCAAAGAAAAGAAAAGTAAAATAATTAATTTGCCAGTACGCCCGGCTATGTGTCTCTAATTACCTTGGAAATCAAGTCAAAATGGAATTAGTATGCAAATAGCCACACAGGATGAGACACCACTTACACTGGCCTGATCAAAAGCTGGTTGTGCTGTGAAAGTAATTCACATTGAAATGCATATGCAAGAGGTAATCAAAGGCTACTACACCAGCATAAAGCATAGAGAGCTACAATCACAAGCACAGAAGGCTGACGAAGTTTAATTTGACAAAGCAATTGCTACAAGTTTCCTTAATTAACAATCACAAATGAGACACAGAACAGTGAGACAAATTGATTTCTAAAGAGGTATTTGAATAGTGATTGTGAATGGGTTGAGGAGGCATCTTATGTTTGAATTTGTAAGAAAGATGTCAATGGTCCAAGATGAAGTGGTTCAGGGCTGTTCAATCAAGCCAGTGTGTTTCCATCCATCTAGAGATTGAAACATTCTGGATCCAATACTCTACACCAGAGCCAGTGCTCAGTTCATTTCTGTCTTGTGTCTTCGACTGGATATAATAACTCTGAAATCTCAACACGATAAGAAAAAAGAATGTCTTCCGGGTTTCTATGTTTTCTCTTTTTTTATTTCCTTTGTTGTCTAGGTTTAGAAAAATCACATTGTCTCATTAACACCTTCAATATGCCCTACCAACAAAATCTGTGATAACACCCTCACGTGATTTAACCAAACACTGAATAATTTGACTGCTTTGCATCTGTTGTATGCTAAATGACACCACAAGAAACATTATGGACAGTAAAAAAAATAAAAATACATAAATGTAATTAAAAAGTATACAAATTATACAAAATTATTTAAAAAAACCTGATTATTAATGTAAGTTTGTTTATAAAATTCACATTCTTGCTTTTGAATTTTTAAGAAACTGGTCTCATTTACTTCCATGGTATGTGTCTCACCATAATCCAGATTTGTTTTAAATAGAATAAACAAGAGGCTATTTTATTTTATTTTATTTTTGTGGTGATCAACATTATGCCACAAATGCTGTCAATTGAGAATATTTTGTACTGAACCCATTCGGATAGCCTTTGACCTGTGGTCACTAACACTCACAGGTCATCAGATTGTGGCTCATTCACTGCCCTTAGCACACATCCTGGTGCTAAGGGGTAATGGCAACACGTCAACATCATGATGTAACAGTGCGGTATTCCTGAAACCCTGTTACTTCGTCCTACATACATGGTGATATTCTATTTGAACCCTGCTTTCCATTGACTGTGTGCACATATTTGTTGATGGAAAAGGACATGCTTCATATTGTCTCACTCTCTAAGAGTAAAAAGCATCTACTGTTTCATGGGCTAAAGCAGACATAGATTTCTAAAGAGTTACATGGGTGTTTTTTGACCTACATAGGTAACCACATGGTGGTTTTCATATGGTAAATCATATATGCAAAACCATAATAAAATATAGATGCATTCAAAGTCGTACTCAGAGAATTTGATCGTTTGCAATCAAAAACATCACATCCACACATCTACTTATTTACTGAAATGATAGAATTTAACGCAAATGATCTGCAAATAGTTTGACTCATTTTAAGCATTTACTTTATTTTTATTTTTTACTTAATAATACAACTTAAGTTTCAAATTTTTTTTTTTTTTTTTACCTCAGAAATCTGAGGCAGTTTATAATTGTAAGTCATTTGTGAACTGTTGTAAAATTGACTGACAAACCTTCCTGTACTGTTTAGAAATGGACCCAATTAGAGGGCACTGTTTTCACAAGTGATGTTAGGTGAAGTGTATATTATTAGTCAAGGCACACAGCAATGCATCTGCACAGTATTATACACCAGACTGTTAATTATACAGAAATAAATAATGTGCATTCACAAGTCTCCACATTTACTGAAAAACGAGGAAGTTCTGCACATTAATAATGTTGTAGTTCGGAAGAGCTTCTCGGAAATGATGCAAGGAGGTTGTCATCATTTTACTGCACATCAGTACGTATGTCTGTTTGTTCTGTCTTGTTTTCTGCTTGATGCTGGAGCAGAATTTTTATAATGAGACAAGCAAGTAACAAGTAATGTGTGTTTTTATTATTTCAAAGTAATGTTAACTGTGCAAACATCTGGATTTTGCAGGACTTCACAAGACTTGTGATCATTGGTTGGAATTAAAATATAATTTAATTTAAAAAAATAAATAAATACAAAACTATTTTTCATAGAATTACATATAAACCTTACTTTAATATAATTAGATTAATTCATAAAAACAAAAATGTTACTAAGACTAATATACTACATTGACACTAAAAACACCAAATCATTTGTTATTTTATATGTACACTGTAGGTGATAATTTCGGGGTGAATTAATATACAGTAAACTGAGAAAGACAAAGAAACTGTGAGTATGGTCACAGGGGAAAAGTGAGAAATGGAGTTAGAGAGGAGATAGCCCAAGTGTGTCTTAATATAGATCAAAATAATAGTACAACAAGATGTCTCACACATAGTCTTTTTTCTGCAAGGTGTGTTACAAGTACAGTTATCTCCTGTTGCTGGTAGGAGAAGACCTGTGATGGCAACAGCTGTCAATCAAACTTTAGCAGCCAGGAAGAGTTAGGTGTGTTGATAGGTTTATGTGCATATGAATGCACATGTGGGAGAGATGCAGAGGCAAGACCTGCTGGCAGAACAAAACCATAAGCCTGAAGATTTCTCCAGGTTTCTAAAAATAATATTTTGGGTGTTAGAACAGATTTTGTTGGAGCATCATTTACGTAGACTATAAAATTGGTGACACTATACCTACAATTCAGAAAAAAATCCTTATTAAATCTTTGGAGTTTAAGAAGGACAAAGGAACATGCCACAAATAATGCCCTTCTTTTCACATGACAGCTCAACTGGATAGGCATTTCAGGGACATTTTGGTAGTTTTTATTATAATTATTATTATTGCATTATTATTGATTCTATGCTATACAAATACAGTGAATTCAAATATTTACAGATTAGGAAGTCGTAATTATGATGTCATGTGCATTTAAATAACTTTGGTTGAGGCAAGATGGCAGTGTGCATTTTCTACAAAAAATACAGTAAGATTTTTATTTGAATTTTTTACTCAGTTAAAGGAATATATCCAAAAATGAAAATGTTATGTTTATCTGCTTAACCTCTGGACATATAATATATAGGTGACTTTGTTTCTTCAGTAGAACAGAAACAAAGATTTTGAACTCAAACAGTTGCAGTCTATCAGTCTTATAATGCAAGTGGATGGGAATCATGCAGCTTGTTGTATTAATATATATATATATATATATATATATATATATATATATATATATATATATATATATATATATATATATATATATATATATATATATAAATTACCACAAATTTTTCATTAATACAAATACTGCATCCACTGTGTCCACCATGTTTTCTAAAAGAAAAAGAAATCTTAAAGAAAATCTAGTAAAATTTCCACTCATAATTATGACTTTGTGGAAGTATTCATGTGCATTAAACATGTAAATATAATCTTTCCAGCATGACTTGAATGCACAAATAGTGGTCCTTGTGGAAAGCACACACTGTACGAAAACAAAAATCTAAATATAAAAACAGAAAATCACCAGTGCATTTGCATAATTGTAACAAAATGCTCAATTGCATTAGGCATTATGCATAATTCAAAATATGTGTAAAACACCTCTGGAAGTTCAAATTCAATTAGACCATGATTGTCATGCCATTGTGACATGGCATGTAACTCTGCTATGTCAATTAACAATGCATTTTAGCTCGATCTCCTTGTTTAGAGATTTCTCTGTTGATGTCTTACACCAGTTCTCTTGCATTTATGCAGCCAGTATCATTATTAGCAATTGCCCATTGATCTTAAAACGCCTGTCATCTTACTGTCTAATTATCATCCACCTCTAATCCAGGTCTGGCCTCCACAAAGTGCTGCAGGGAAATGAGTGGAGTCACAGCGTTCTCATCCTCTTATCACTAGGGCAGCAAAGAACCAAAACCCACACTTTAATTAAGGTGAAATGAAGATCAAACCAAACAGTTTAGTTTCATATCTGTAACCTAATTTTTATACACCATTTTGAGCAGCGAGAAAGAAAGCTGTGACTTCAAAACTCTCCAGCAAAGACCAGCTATTGTTTACAAGGAGTGCCAAAACACATGACAGACTCATGGCTCCAAAAATGTTTTTTAATGTGCCTCTATGAATATAATTTCTCAGTGCTTTTAATGAAGGAATCAAAGTTGACATGGTGATCAGAAAGAAATCGGTTCTCCCCACTTCTGTCACTAACTTTTCCCGGGTGCCTTAGTAATTCTATCCATGTGTCTCTTGTGGCTGAGGCTCTATACACAAAGCATGACGAAATTCACTGGGTGATTGAAAGAGCACCTTCCGTTCCACAGTGGAGTTTCAGCAGCTTCCAGGATTGAATCAATCGAAGTGTTAAGTGCAATTCAGGTCACACAGCACATAGCACATCCTGGGCCAGCTTTTACACATGTTGTAGATCTCATTTCATGTGGATCAAGGATACTCTGGGTGCATGCCCTTTCTTACTTTCGAGGTCTAAACAAAGGGACTGCACATGGATCAAAGGTTACCAGGGTTGGGGAAAATTCTAAATGAAATCAACTGGCCTCCTGTAAGTTCATGAGTTGGAAGTTGGAATATATCTATATATATATATATTTTTTTTTTCAGGATTCTTTGGTGAATAAAAAGTTCAAAAGAACAGCATTTATTCAAAATAGTGATTTTTCCTAACATTGTACACTACCATTCAAAATTTTGGGGTTTAAATTGGTGCTTTTATTTAGCAAGGATGTGTTAAATTGATAAAATGTGATAGTAAAGACTTTATTATACTTTTTATTATACTTGGAGCATTAGGGTGAGAATTGTAAGAATTGTAAGAATATACACACACACACATACATAATTCAGTAGTTTCTACTTTCTTAAATGCAAATTAGAATCCTAAAATGCTGCATCCTTAATTCTCATGGCACGTATAATAGTAGTACAATAAATCAGAGCTGAGACATTATACAGAATTTATAATTTAGCAAAGTCATAGCATTATGATTTCTCATTATTTGTACACTTTATTGTGTTGCACCCGGTTAAAAAAAAATGGACAGAAGGATTATTTACAGATTTTAATTTATTTTCATATCCAGCACAGCCAGCCAATGAGGCTTCACTTGATGTCTGAAGGTAAAGAACCCCAATGGTCCTTTATCCAGTCAAAGACAGTCAACAATCAACTGTTATCACATATTCTTGAAAGATATTGATTAAAGGCCGTTGGTAGTCATCCATTTTGATCACAGCCTAAAAATTAAATAATTCCAGAGATGAAGTTAGTGCCACATACATAATTATGTTTTAGAGACCTAATCTTATATTTTGTGAAAACTTTGAGCATCTGGAATGGCCTGTTATACCCAAATGATGTTAAAAAAATACTAATATACAGCACAGAGAACACGAAACTTAAAAGCAAGAAAAGTTTGGTCATATATATATATATACATTTCTTGATAGGATACAAACACATTGACTATAAACGATTACTAGCACTATAAATGCAGTAATAATTACTGTTCTGCATTTCAATTGCTTATATAAAAACTTTTGTTGTGCCATGTTACATAAATTAAATAATCAAAATTCAAGCTCAATCATCTCTCAATTCAAAACAGTCATTCTCCATTCTTTCGTGAAATTACTATTTGATCATTTATTTCCCGATTAATTTTCATGTGCACTCATATTCATTTATTTTACTACTACAGACGTGTGTAGCGAGTGAAAGGGAATGAGATATGGGTCAGGGATTTACGCAGTGCATTTGAAAAGGAATAGGAGATTGACTCTCTATAGAGAGACGATCTCTGACCTCAACGCCTCCTGTGAAGGAAACTTGGTCAAAAATATTTCAAAGGAATAATCTTTGTGGTGTGCTCACAAGGAGGGGAAAAAATGAACATCAAACCCCAACCGTTCTAAAATGCTCTTTTTTGTTCCTTCTCTGGTCATGTAAGGTTAACACTTGACTTTAAGACTGTCTGACTGAGTTTGGGTGAATAATTTGAGGATTTTACACTATTCTCTGTGTGTTGCAACTGCGATATGAAAGAATTGTTCTAGACACTGTATAGTGCATTCAGTTTGCAGTAAGTGCTTCTTTATTGGAGTTGAACATTTTAAGATTTTGTTTTGTCACCACAGGGCGTATATGTCAAATCAAAGAGATTAGCACAAAATTGAAATTATGTAGCTCTCAGCATCTGTGTGCAAGCAATAAATAAATAAACTGCCTTGTTTTCCAATCTGATGCATGTCAATAACAAACTAGATGGAAGCTAGTCTCCAGGAGTAATGGCAAGTAGGGAGCTAAGAGTTAACTTACATTAAACAAGAACAGGAAATGGGTTGTTTTCTTGGTGGAACACAGGTGCATTTTGACTAGTTTTCCTGGAGTCAAATTAAAAAGTTTCTGGCTAAAAACATCAGGAAGAAAATGTCTCAGCCTAACTTTATCTTACCTAGACTTTCTCAAAAAGCCACCACTCCATGGGTATTCACTTTCAAGGTCCTATATATATATATATATATATATATATATATATTTTTTTTTTTTTTCAAGTTTTTAAAAGACCTGCTGCTTGGAGCAGTGCAAGTAAAGGAGACGTGTAAAATAAAATAAAAAAAATATATATATATTTGTACTTTGCCAGAATGTGTTAAAAGGCACAAAACACCAGCTCTAATATATAAAAAAAAAGCTCCACTCACTATAGTGTTTTATAAACAGAATACACAATAGTCCTGTTGCAAAGATAACATGTACTTCAGATTATTTTGAAAATGATATTACTTAGTTACAGGTCCTCTGTTCAATCACAGACTGTATCTCTTAAGGACAGCCGAGTAAATTATACTGTCTTCTATATTACACTCAAGTCATTTATCATAATTAGTTATCTATAAGGTTTTAAAATTATTAAATCCAGTTTAGGTCTTACTATTACAAACACTGACAATTTTATGGGCTCAAAAACTGTCAATAACTATTCTTTCCTTAAAATAAAACATTCACTAAAAATCCTGTAAGAGGAATCCTGTAAGAGGAAGCCAAATACCAAATAGGAAGGGATTGTGAGCCTATGATTTTGCTGTCAGCATGAGTGGCATTGAGATGGCTATGAGACACCTTGATAAAACTACAATTATTCTCACGAGACTGAGGTGGTCTGTGGTCTGAGGTGGTACATGCAGCAGTTTAACTACAGGTATCTGATCTCAACCTAAAGCATATCAGGGATACTCAAAATTTGGTTGTTTTCATGTAAAATAATTTTATATTTATTAATACATATACATTTATAATAAAATGCTTTATAATAATAATAATAATAATAATAATAATAATAATAATAAACATTAGGATAGTTTATGGGTTCAAACTATAATTTATAGTCTTTTCCACAAGTATTATTGAGTAGATACAATACAAATGTTGTGTTTATTATTGTCATCAATAGAAGCTGCAACAATAATATATTCAATGCATATGATTTCACTGTTGTAGTGGATTTATTTACTATGCCAAATTAGAAATATTATAAATACTATTTGTTCTGCATAATTAATCGGACACTTAAAAAGAAAAGTAACCTCTATTGGTGTCATCATGATGGTGAAAAAATATATATATTTTTATTATTACTATATTTACGAAAGGACAATGACGCATTTATGACTTAAAAAGCAGACTGAATTCTGTTCTTTACAGTTCCCAGAAAGCGTCTGCCAGCATCTCACTTTAGGGCAAATTATTTTACGCAGGAGAAAAATATCTCCAAACAAAAAAGCACCAAATCCTCTTTAATCTGCTCTTTAAAAGTGAGTCCTCCTCGGGGATAGTGCATTAAGCCAGGTTTGACACAGTCAGTGTACAGCTTTGTCTGTGTTTTTGCTGGCTCTGTCCACATGAGGCTGGCCTTATGCACCCTCTGTAATTTTAGAGCTTTTCATGGACAGAGATGCTGAACAATGATGAAAAGCCACGGTGGTGTGCCTCCCTCTGCATCAACGCTTTCAAAGTGAATATTGTTTTTTATGGATAGTATCAGGTGTTTGAAGACTAGGTTCTGTCTGGATAAATGTAATTATAAAAATTCACATATAAACAGTATCTTCCTTTTTATTTTTACATTTATTTTTCATTGAAATGAAAGTGAACGAAGACTGTCAAAATAATGACAAAAAAGCACTGTAATAGTAGTTCACAGAAGAAAGTCATAATGGTTTAAAATGAGTAAACGACAACAGAAATGTTAATTTGTGGATTAACTATTGCTTCAATCTAGGTTTAGGAAGCTGTTGCAACCCAATAAACATGTCAATCACCTTGTTAATTATTAAGTATACCAGTAGAATCTGATTTCTGCTCAATATATAGATATGTGTTATCCCAGATTTCAGTTTTCTGTGCTACCCTCTCATGGCCATTTGTATGCATCAGTAATGTTTCATTTAGTAATTGTCTAAATGATCCAAATCCCAGGTTTGCCAAATGATTGAATTTTTTATAATTTTTTTTGACTCACAACACTTTTAAAACCAGCTCATTTAGTGTCCACCAACATATAACTCACCATTATCTACCCAAGTTGTGTTCTTTTCTCTTGATAAGGCCATGCATTGAATTATTAATTTATGAATTATGTATTCATACACCACTTTGCATTTCTGAGTATGATAATTTTCTGAATGACATGAGTTTATTGAGAGTACTAAGGTGTGATGTGTAGACTGACTCCTATTTCACATAAATGATTTTAAAGGCTTTGAAAACATAGTGACAGACCAACAGCTGTGCCAAACGTTTGGGTCTGGTAGACTAAAAAAACACAGAAAGCCATTGAAAGTGGTCTACAGATCTTTTTAGGAATATGCAGAGCAGACAAATAAATTTAGTTAGACTCCAGAGCCATATTTAGCTCAATTGTTCATTGTTTCAGTGGCTGAAACCTGTGTTTTCATCCTATAAAGTCCACAGATTTATGCCATAGTGACACAAATGAACTACCATCTTCCTTTATGCTATTATCTGATGGGTGAAATTAAATGTCAAAGATGTGTCACGTCACACAGAATCGCCATCACTTGTGAATCCAGACGCGGGCCAGAGCACATGACCTCAGGGCTTTGATCAAGATAACCAAGTGTCCATTCCCCTTAACACAACAGTTTCAAAGAAAACCCATCCATTTATCAGTATTGCGTCACTAGAAAGGAACAGTTTGTGGTTCGCTTTGAAAAGAGGTTCACCTTAAGGTTTTCTTCTAACCGCCTGAACTACAGGGATTCCAGCATTAATCGTAGCAACATTTTGTTCATGGAAGGCTTTAAAAACTCTAGCCCTTAGGACCTGTTTTTGTGTTCTTTTTAAACCCAACATGAAATCAGAATCAAACCTATTTACTTTCATTACACATGTTCATGTTCATATTGTGCATGATACAACAATATAGGGTTGCAATGATATAAAAATATTGATACCAGTAAGTGTTAACAGCTCTAACATTTAGGCAATAAAAGATATATAACATTTAAAACACAAATGCTGGCCGCAGCATATTCAAAAAGCCAAATAAGAAGTTTTGTGTGAGAAAGCAAAATCAATGTAACACACCAATCAAGAAGAAACAAAGCAACCTCAGCGTTGGATTCCAGGCCTTCCCGCTGCTTGAGTTTTTCCACTGCTGGAAGCTGCTACGATAGTTACGCGGGTCTTAGCACTTGCTTGATCATAACCCTTTTTTTAATGATTTATTCTGCTGAATTTTTTTTATCTGACATCTCCTGGCCATCTCTCACTATCTATAGTTGATCTGCTAATTTCTGTCTTGTGCACTCACTGAATGCTCTCTTCTGCCCATCAATATTGTTTTTCAGAAATCACCTTTCTGGGCCTTGAATGTGTCTGTTGCGTTGCTCTCAATGAAAAGTCAGAAAGCTCTCTGATGTCATCAAAAATATCAGACAAAAAAAATGAATTTTGATTTTTGGGTGAACTAAGCCTTTAAAATTTGCTAAAAATGACATTTAACAGTATATGTTAGATGTCAGCAAAAGGTAATCTAAACATCAAGAATAGGGGAAACAACCATGGACAATTAAATATACAACAACAACTGATACTGATAAATTAACATCAACAACAAAAACTAATCTAGGCCAGGATGATGACATTGTAGAAATAAAAACTCAGTATGCATGAAATAGCATTTCACCCCCCCTTTAAGAAATAAACGATACGCAAATCCGCCGTCAAACTGGGCCTTGTTTGTAAAACAAGCATCTTCGAAATGCAGGGAACAAACAAAAACACTTGCACAACTCCGTTGATGCTCTGTAAAAATAAACTCCATCCACTGGTCCCTTAATGCTGTTTTTTTTTTTTTTTTGGTAATCTTTGCAGGGTTGTCTTGCCCTGGCAACCAAAAACACACTTCTTTTGTGACTTTTCGCAACGCTGGTCTTTCAAAGTAAAACATGCACATTTATCTGACAAGTTTCTTAGTATATTTAAAAAATGTCAAACAAGGCAAGGATGAGCAAATTTCATGTGGGTGGTATTTACTTGAATGAAGGAGTATGAAACCAGCTTCCATCCAAATACAGCGGAAAATGTTATTTTAAAGAGTAACCTGCGGCATGGTACAAAGTGTTGTTGCCAAATTCAGATGTTATCTTTTCCATCATCGCACAGTTTTCCTATGAAGTCATGAAGTTTCGACATATGGTAAAATGATTCAGTGGCATTTAAAGTTTTATTTGGAGATCAGATGTTTTAGACGGGGGCGTAATGTAATTTAAGTATTTACAGGTGCTAGTCTAAAATGTTTTTGCTGTCCTAGTCAGAAATGTCCGTGTTTTTCTCATTCCAGCCAAAATCCCCAGCTGATTTTCTATCTGTTTTCTGACAAACACTAGAGTCGTAATTTACATTGAGGAATTGGCCCATTTATTTTTTATTTATTTGGCATTTATTTGGCAACTGCTTTGGTAGGGCTACTATTTGACATTTTTTTCAGGTAATGAGCGTTTGGGTATTTGGCACAAAGGATCTTATTTTCAGAAAACTGACAATGGAAATAAACTATGATCACATACACACTGCAAAGTTTTGTGAGTGACAACCACATTTATATGTAACAGTGATTCTCTAAATTATTGTTCCAGTAAGGAATACAGAAATCACTTCTGAACATGATGAATGATGTAGCGCTACCAGTTTGACATCTCTTGACTGTAAACAACAAACATGGATATCAACAGTTTAACACATTTGTTGTGAGCTAGTTTTAACCAAAATTAGAAAGCAGAACAATGGGATGTGACAACAGCTTAGCTGCAGTACATTTTGTACAGTTATGAATAAATTTGTCTCCTCTTACTCGATCGTTTAAAGGGATAGTTCACCCAAAAGTCAAAATTGACACAATTTTCCAAACCTATATGACTCACTTCTGTGGAACATAAAGATATTTTGAGAAATGCCTTAGTGCTGATTTATTTTCTTACAATGTACGTCAGTGGGGCCCAATTTAGTTTGAACTCCAACAATCTTAAAATTATCTTCTTTTGTGTTCCAAAGAAGAATGTCATACAGGCAAGACATGAGGGTGAGTAAATAATGAGAGATTTTTGGGTGAACCTTCTTTATGTTGCCACAGCAAACTCCCCAAACCACCCACCAGGGTTAATATATAAAACCATAAAAAATAAATAAGCAAAAAAAAAAAAAAAAAAAAAAAAACATTTTAAAAACTGAAATACACAATTAATAAACTATAAAGACATAACAAAAGCCAATAAATAATAATTAAAAAAATACAAAACACTATAAAATTACTCACACATTTTTACTAAAATGAAAATGGAGATAAACTATAACAAAATTGATAAAAACTATAGTATCTCAATACAGCTATCTCCATGATACTAAAATAACACATGCATGGACACCAGTCCAGGACAGAGGTCATTTTCTTCCCTAGCGGTAACGCTAATATTCAGCTACACGTCTCTGCCAAAGCATATCCCAATTAGCTTCTGAAAACTTTCCTGATCAGAACAGCCGCAAGGACAAGCAAGAGTGCTGAGACAAAATGAGGTCATTCTGGGTACCACAGACTCTTCAACCGCTGATTCAAATGAAATCTTCGCATGCAGTCTCCAACAGAGTGGTACTGTTGAGAAATGAAACTCAAGTTACTTTTATTTCAATCCATGTTAATGGTTCTTTTCTTTTCAGCAAAGCTTATTATCTTATGTTAAGCATACAGCAAAGCTGTGCATGTAATCAAGTGGCCTCTAAGCACAGACATATGTATCATGAGTGCAGGAGGGATGTGCGATTGATTTACTGTCCTCTTTAGGTTTGTACTTTGCATCTTATCTGAGATGCCTGTGGCTCTAAGATCATTATATCCATGTTAATCATGAATTTCTTGAAATCCCAATAGAGAATATTTTCACTTTACCTAATATCAGGCATTTGGGAAATCTTATCTTCAGCTCGATAAACAGTCTTAATAGTAAGAGAGGTAAATGACTCTGTTGCTCTGATAGAAGCCACAACGATGACTTCCTGGAAAAGTTGTCAATCAATTTTCTGTCACCATTCAAATGGAAATCATGCCTGACAGGTATATGTGTTTATATTATGAAAACTAAAATGCCAAAGAAAAGAAGCAAAAGACCAAGCTAACTCCTCCAAAATGGTAAAATTCTATTGACAAAAGGTGGCAAAAACAAAGCAATAAACATACACATGTGCTACCTATCAGACTTGACCAAAATAAACCCTACAAAATGTGTATGTCAGTCACAAATTATGGGTCTCTATTTTCCCCCTAGATTTTGCACACAGTGATGTAGAATGTTTTTATTTTTATTTTTTTGTAGCTTGTTCACTCATAAAACAGTGATGATTGATCAGTGTTTTTCACATAAACATGATGATTGCTTTTTGTTACACATTTCAATTCTTGCCATCTATATTCGTCCGCAGTTTATAACATACATTGATTTCAACTGAATATCGAGGGCTCCATGTCCCTGATTATCCCATTACATTATTTGTCCTCTGCATAGATTCTAGTACGAATTTATATGGGCTGCAGAGGAATCTTTATTACCCTGCATTTTACTCATTCATTTGCCTATGACAGCACTGGACCTCAGCCATTTTGACAAATGAAAATCGATTACCTGATCAATCTGGTGATAAAAACCATAAACGTTACATTTTTAATTTCCGTATGACCTAATGATAGTAAGGTTTTATTTTTTTGTACTGACTGAACTTATCCTTTATATGTATATGCATAAATAATTTGAATACCGAATGCCTGCATCAAAATGAAAGACAAAATGGATTAAATTTACAGCAAGTGAGGGAAATGTTTGATGTTACAAAGATATTTGTAAAAGCACTTTACAAATGAAAATCAGTCGTCATGAAGAAATTAATTTTTGTGCTTTTTAAGAATGTTCTTGTTGCCAAGCAGCATGTGAGGAGTCAAAAAAAAAAAAAAGACACACACACACACACACACACAAATCATTAGGCTCGTTGTTTTAACTTAGTTCAAAATATTCTTTAAACAACAACAAATAAACAATTCAATTCAAATGCTGCAATACTAGAATTCTTCACCTCCGACTTGAAAAAACAAAAAAACAAAAAATCTAGTGCTTCATGGCAGCCAATTTGGAATAACAAGGCAGATTGATCAATGGCAACTTCACCATAACTGTACTGTTAGAAAAAAATATATACATAAAAATAATAATAATCAAGTCAAATTTACTTGAATAGCATTTTTCACAATACATATTTTTTTTCAGAGCAACTCAATTTTTATTTTTTTCAGAGCAACTCATAAAAAAACTAATGAATCAGATATAGTATAAGAAGACTGCAACGGACTGCTAGAACAGCAGAAAAGATCATCGGTGTGCACCTGCCCAGTCTTCAGGACTTAGGGTTAGGGTTAGGGTTAGGGTTAGGGTTAGTTAAAACTCCAGAGTAAAAAAAACAGGCAGGTAACATCATCAAAGACCCCTCTCACCCCAGACACAACCTGTTTGCACTTCTCCTCTCAGGCAGACACTATAGATCTCTGTGCACTAGAACATCCAGGGATAAAACTGTTGTTTCCCTAATGCATGTATCTATGTACCAGGAGTACCTTAAAAAAAAAAACACACACAAAACAAACTCATTGTGTGTTTGTGCACACTTGGCAAATAAAGCTAATTCATTCTGATGATTTTAAAAGTTTATAATATCTTCATGCCTTAGTCACATTTAGTATATTAAAGCTTCATTTTGAGATGATACAAGCAATTGAGACTTTCTAAATAATTGCTAATGTATTAGGTTTAAAGGGATGTTTAGATATTGTTTCTGGATTCCCCCCAACCCACACATACAACCTGCGCAATTCAATAAAGAGCACTTAAAATGCTGAGTGACTCATGAATTATTCAGAAAACATCAACCTGCATACCCACAGAGCCAAACTCGTGTCTCAGAAGCAGGGCCTGGACGTCTCTGTCAGAGCGCAGAGGCTCGCTTTCCAAGATCTATATATCTCTGCACACAACAGCTGATGTGCCATTAAAAAGGTTCTGATTTCCCTACACTCTGGAGAACCCCGGTCATCCATTGGACCTGATATGCAGACAAGCTGCTCTTGCTGCTTAAACACAGTTATTGTGGGAAGTGGTCTCCATGAATAAATCAGCAGCACGGGTGATCCTGCAAGCTCAACTCGCAGCACCAGTCTGACACCCAGTGACAGAGCTCAGACTGCGACTGTGGGAGCAGGGAAAGGCTGAGGTTAACAGACACAGCAGGGGCTCTTCCTGAAAGTTGACAAAGACAAAGATGGGGATTCCTGATTACTTCCTGCAAGATTGTAACCATGGCTCTCAAGTGAATAAAGATTTGACATCAAATGATTTGCATGATAGGCAGATTAATTAATTGCAATTAATCACATATATGAAAACTCCCCTAAATAAAGTGAAGAAATGATCTGATAGAAGCCACACCACTGACTTCCTGGAAACACTGTCACTCAGTTTTCTTTGCCTATTCAAATGGAAATCATGCCTGGTCTAGGCTATTTGTTATTTCGCAAAAGACTCCCCCTAAATGGAATAATTTCATCAACAATAGCGACAATAAAAAAACATTATGTATACATATCTGCAACCTATCAGACCTGACCAAAATGTATGTGTTGGTCAAAAATCACTGGTGTCCATTTTCCCCCTACATTTCACACAGTGTTGTTTCACATATAAGGAAGGTGATACCTCATAAAGAGCTTGTAAAATGTAAAAAGGAGTCAAAACAGTGTAAGGAATTCCTCTGTTGCACACATAGAGATTTTGCTGCAGGACAGGTATTCTTGAGTATTCTGTCCTTTTTAGGTTTGCATCTGGAGACATTATGTCCTGGTTTTGTTAGTTTGGATGTCTTTGATTCATGCTGCACTCATATTTCAGTTTGTTTGTGAACACTTTATTTGGTGTGCACCAAGGGTCAGATGGCAGCATTCACACTTTTTCTAATGAACCGCACCCACAGACCAAATCACACCAGAGTTTGCTTCACTTGAACCAAACCTTCCAAGTGTGAACATGACCTAAGTGAAAAAATGTTAGTTATAAATATAATCCATTTAAAGGGGACATAACACACACACTTTCACAGATATCATTTTGATCCTGAGTACCTATAGTAGTATTGCATTTTTCATATCGCAGAAGTGTCTTTAGTTTTATCAGATTTATATAAGAAAAATACAGCTTTATGATTCTCCCCGAAAACAGACAAGCTCCTGGAGCCATGCGGAGCTAAAGAATCCCGATTGCCAATAAAACACAGAAATGTGAAGAAGTTTACTCACCACCTGGGATTCCAGCTCATGCCTGGGATATTTTATCGCAGGGACAGCTCTATCTTTCAGTATTAAACAATCTGCAAATCCAGAGTCGAACTTGGCCTTGTTCATAAAACATTCATCACCGAAATGACGGGATCAAACAAACACACATGTGAAACTCCATTGCTGTCCCGGAAAAACAAACTTCATCGACTGTTCCCTTAGCGCTGGATTTTTTTGAGAAGCTGAACAAGCTTATCTTGACTTTCCCTAACATCCAAAAACATTTCTTTGGAGACATTCTTCTCAAGCAAGTTCTGTGTGCAGCACTGCCAAAGACCTGAATGAAGCATGTTGATGTACGAGCAATCACTCTTGCTCTATTTGCTGTGTGTGCGCGCTCTTCTGGAAGAGGTGCCCATACAAGGAATTCCTCTCTTTGTGAGGTCATGAAGAGCCATGCTCTAAAAAAATAAAAACTTCCCCAAACTTACTCGAACCCATGATGAGTGTATTTAGCACATAATACTCAGTCATACTTCCAAATTGTTTTTTTAAACTTTGGCCATGTTTAGACTGTGAATCCAAATATTTAACAGTGTGAATAACTCAGAATGCATGAAATAGCAATAGATCCCGCTTTAACCCAATATTTGTATAAACTGATTTTGAGTTAAATTGAATATATAGTTTTTATGCTTACTAGAATTTAGCCCCAATCCCATTTTTACACCTTCCCCTTACCCCACTGTTTTGCACATTAACATAAAGGGGTGTCTCAATTCTCATTTGGCTGGAGGGGTAGGTGTAGCATCTCTGGATATTCCAATCCAGGATCAAGAGCAAATGGAAAAAAAATAAAGCAGACCATGACAATTACAGTATAGAATGTACACTCCACTCGGCCTATGTTTATCATGTTTACATTGTTTATATGTTAATGCTAAGAAAAACAATAATATCCACATGAAAGTTGGCTCCTCAGTCTGATAAACATAGATATATAAACACAGGTGCCTCATAAGTGACTATATGTAAGCTGTCCACCATATTGGAAGGGTCAACTTGATGTCATTCACCTTAATAATCAGTTAATATTTGAAAATGCCACAATCCTTACATATCTATGGTTTCGCCCCTCTCTCACATTCTCACCTGTGAAAGGTAATGCTGTTTCTTTGGGAATTGAAATCCCGGTGGTTTTTACAACCATTGGCTGACCAGGTTTGTGCATTTTTTGAATATTCATTGATTATTATGGTGAATGACGTCAAGTTGACCGTCGCAAGATTGCAGACACACCTACATGCTTGGCCCTTGTCAAAAAATCCTAAAGGATTCCAATAAGAAAACTGTACAGGATTCTAATTGGATTTTCTATCATATTTTGGAACCGTTCCTATAGGATTCTGATAGGAATAGTCTTGTAGGACAAGACATAAATATCCTGTAGGATCATTCCTATAGGATTTTAATGGGATCCAGTTGGGTGACTGTTTATATGGGATTTTTTTTTTTTATTCTAAAGGTACACTTTTCCATTGTATTTGTTTTATGAACAAATAGTACTTGCAGTTTGCCTAAACTCACCCTGATGTAGACATTGTTCATTGTACGTTGCACGACCTTCAGTAACATTGTAAAAAACATAAGAGGTGATTTGTGCAGCAATACAGCATTAGTGCAAAAATTTCTAAGGGACTGGTAATGAATTGATCACACGCACACACAATATGTAGCACTTGTGCTTCCAATGTAAATTATTCACACTAAACCAGTTCTAGACCCAAAGGGAGGAACATATCTATAGTGAGGAGGAACATATAAAGTGTATACAGGAGACCAGAAGTTGAATATAAAAATAACACTTTACTGTAACAATAATAATAATAATAATAATAATAATAGCAAATACAATCACATCACAACACAGAACAATAAAACATCAAACAATATGTAGAATATGATATTGTAACTCAGTATAATACACCTCAAAGGGAACTTAAACTGTTCATTTCATTTAATACAGTACTATTTGTGTGTAATGTAAAAACAGAGAGAGAGAAAAAAAAGCAAAAGCAATCGCTAATGCTCTGTCAAATGAACATATGCACGATTACTTCCTGGTTTTAGATAAGCCAGCTCAGTCATTTCGAGTCGTACTGTGCTTTAAGGGGAGAGCACTTTTCTCAGCTTCTCTACAAAGGAGAGCACTTTTCTCAGCTTCTCTACAAAATCTATTCACAATTTGAAAAAAAATCTTTGTTAATCTAAGAGGACCAAACGTCCACATTTACCATTTCAGAAGTGACAAACGCGAGTGTTAAATATTACGCCGGTAAATCTGCTAAATTTTTCTGGACTCATTGCTTCGATTGACAGTAATAACGGAAGACGCCATCTATTCTCTTGTCATGCGTGTCTTCATGTACACACAAATATCCATCAATACAAATAAAGCGGTACACAAAACCGTAAAGCACAATTCAAAACGCTCAAAATGTTGGCAGAACAGGCATTTTGTACTCGCTACTTCAGTGTTTTATACAATTACATTTTATTATAAATGGCATACATTATTATTTCATTAATATCAGTTGTTAAATTAGCTTTTGCTATGTAAAGTTATAGGCAAACAGCAGATACAGTAACTAGATCAACAACTCAGCAACAGATATAATTTCTTCACCCAAAATGGTTCGTTTGGGATGCAGCTCAGATAAGTATCATTATTTCTTCCTTTTTAGAGTCTTTCAATACATTTTTAACAAGTTTAACAACGTTAATCACTCGATTTCTCAGCTTCCTCACCTGACCGTTACCGTTCAAATTACGCACGCTACAGTGTCACGCGCACTACTACGTTCGGATTTCTTAAAGGGGAAGCGTCACGACAATATCATTATAGATGTTTGTGTTTCTATGAATTCTTAGTCACATGTAATACATTTTAACTTATTCGGATATTATATCAATTAAAATATTTTCCTTACTGTATTTTGATATATATATATATATATATATATATATATATATATATATATATATATATATATATATATATATATATATATATATATATATATATATATATTTGTGTATATGTAGGCTGCATTTTTATGGGTTACAAATACACACACACACACACACATACACAGTGCTACTCTAAAAAAGTTAAGTTACTCTTAAAAAGTAATTAACAGAATCAAATAAGATCCTACAGGACAAAGTGAATTTCCATTTAAAAATCACAATGTCCAATACAAATCAATAAAAGATCACATGAAAAAATTAAATCCCATTAAATTAAACACAATATCCAATAAGATTCTAAACATCAAATAAAATCCTACAGGACAAAGTGAAATTCCATTAAAATGAATCAGAATGTCCAATAGGATTCTACCCAGCAAACAGGGGACGTCCCCCGGACGTTCCGAACGTCCGCTTAGGTCCGCAGTACGTCCGATTTATAACGTTCGCTGGCGGACGTTCGGCGGACGTTCGGGGGACGTCCGGATTTGGTCCGCTTTTGACGTTCGCTGGCGGACGTTCGGCGGACGTTCGGAGGACGTCCGGATTTGGTCCGCGTTTGACGTTCGCTGGCGGACGTTCAGCGGACGTTCTGAGGACGTCCGGATTTGGTCCCCTTTTGACGTTCGGAGGACGTCCGGATTTGGTCCGCTGGCGGACGTTCGGAGGACATTCGTCTGAGACAGTTTGAACGTCCCTGTTTCGTCCCTCATCTGCCATTTCCATTCCAACACTTGAAAAATGCAGTCCTTTATCTTTTATCATCAGACCTGACCAGTGCTGGGCAGTAACTAGTTACATGTAACTATTGCAAAATAAATGTAGCAATTTGTTAATGTAATGTAAAATGTAATTAAATCACAGTTAATTATGATATTGTTAATGATTACAAAGGGAGTTACATTTGAATATTTTCACACATACATATTTAAAATATGAGACACCAATGTTTCTGGAGTTGAAGACACAGAATATGACACATGCTTATTCCATAACTGTTTTATTTCCTATTTTGGTTTATGTAAATTATTTATTTATTTAATTTTATTTTTAGATTAACTGCCTTTTTTTCCAAAGCATTGTTAGATGCCAATGTTTCCTGTCATAGCTATGCAAAGATTTGATTTCAAAAACAGTATCATAGCTATTAAACTATATCTTATGATTTTAAATCTGTATTTAACCTAAAAAAATATTGCAAAGTAAAAAGAGCTGCTAAAGTCCTATTTTGAGGTGGTTGTACTTTACAATTAAATTATAGTCTTAATTCAAGTGAAGAAGGATTCTAAAATCTGAGAGTAATCAGTGTTGAGTACCACTGTAACATTAACCCTGCCTGCTTTAAATGATTCAAAATAATCAACATTTGAAAACAATAGAAATTTAGAAAAGTAATCAAAAAGTAATCAAATGTAATCAGTTACATTACTTAAAGTCACTTGAAACAGTGACACTACATATTACATTTTAAATAATTTAATTTGTAATCTATAACCTATAACATTTCCAAAGTAACCTTCCCAACACTGGACCTGACACCTTGCAACTCAGACAAAGAGAGTTGACAAAATCAACTCATATTGGATTTTAAAGGGTATTTTTTGCCTAAAACAAAACTGTAATGATAACAGATTGCAAAAAAAAAAAAAAAAATGTTTTGATTTGCTGATTGATATATATATATATATATATATATATATATATATATATATATATATATATATATATATATATATATATATATATATATATATATATATATATTACTATATAGATTTGAATACATTGTAAAATAAAGTTAATGTTAAATTAATTAATTTTCATTTCTGGAAAAAGAAAATAGGAGTAACTTCTGTAATGAAAAATGTCATTAAATCAGGAGTCTGTTTTCAGTATTTAAACATCAAAATCATGATGCTTAATCATGATGATATAAACTTTCAATAATATAATTGAACAGAGCTACAATTCGGTTTATGCATGAATGAAGAAAATATGTTTGCATCCCAGGAGCTCTACTAGAATGTTATAGAGTGAATGCCAAGGAAAACATGAAGAAAAAAAAGTGAAAAATAACACAGGTAAGACAAATTAATAAATTATTTTCATTTACGTATTAAACTGTTTATTTGTGCTATATAAATAAACTTGTATTGTATATATAAACTGTTGGTAAGACGACAAGAAAAGTTATTTAGGAAATAAATTATTTTAGTTATTGCATTTAAGACTGCTACACTACATGGAGCTCTAATAAAAAAGTAATATAGCCACACTGGAGATAGGATCCAAGCAGCTGTCGATCAAATGAGCACATGACCGAATGACGTCACTTTAGGGCACGCGGCATGTATCCATGGCAACGCTCAGCCGCTAATGACAGTTAACGGTCATCTGGTGATTTCCTCAGACACGGCTTTGAGTTTTCGCTTTTGTTTGGTCAAAAAAGGTATTTATTCTTTTATATTATTAGACATTATAGATACCTTAACTACTGTTTATCTCCTAATGCTTACATTTGATCAAGTTTACCTTTTTAAACCTTTGCTGAAGTTGGCCCACGCAGCTGCTGAGGTTAGGCTACGTGAACACTTTCTAAGCTAACGTTAGCTTGTGCTGAAATGATTAAACGTATATAATACTGGCAGATATTAAACTTAAATATTTAATTTCCATATGGTAAAAATACACACTGAGACGCCTATATGCGGCAAAAAGGCATGTCCGCTACATTTCAGACCGCTTGGTCTAAATCCAA
Organism: Carassius auratus; assembly: GCF_003368295.1. NCBI lineage: Eukaryota > Metazoa > Chordata > Actinopteri > Cypriniformes > Cyprinidae > Carassius > Carassius auratus. The sequence goes on along the minus strand of NW_020528846.1, from coordinate 125,217 downwards.
ACTGTCAACAGTCTTTACAAATCGTTTGTCAATGGATAAACGACAGTCCTAGATATAGAAAGTCATAACACTACTGAATGTGTTCATTTTGTTGTTTTAGGTTAAAAGACAATGGGAAGAAATGCCATCGACTAACCACAGCTGACAACCAGAGACGCGGACACGCCAAAAAACACACACACAATCACACACGAAAATACCCTTACGAAAATTAACCATGGTTTTACTACAAATAAAACCAAAAAACCATAGTTACTGTAGTTAAACCATGGTAACAACAAATTAACCATGGTTTTGCTATATTAACCATAGTTTAACCATGGTATTTGTAGTAAATCTGTGGTTTTACAAATGGCAGTCAATACGCCAAAAAACCATGGGTTACTACAGTTTTACTATAATAAAACCATGGTTATTTTTCGTAAGGGTAGCCCTGCAACTTTACCATTGTTCAATTAAAATAAATCTATTTTGCTTCATACAGCGTGTCTGTTGTCTTTGATTAGCTTAAAAGTACAATAAAATGACATTCAGGGGATTTAAAGTGAAAGTCCCCTAAACGTCCCGAATGTCCGCTGCACGTCCTGTGAACGTCCCCTTGAACGTCCGCGGGACGTCTTCGCGAACGTCCGCTCGACGTCAAGCGGACCCTACACGCTGACGTCCGGGGGACGTTCGCAGAGGCCATTTAGGGGACGTCCTGGGGACCTTTTTTTGTTAGCTGGGTAAGAATCCAGTAAGATCCAATAGAACAAAGTGAAATTCCATTAAAATCAATCAGAATGTCCAATAGGATTTTAAGAATCCAGTAAGATCCAATAGGACAAAGTGAAATTCCATTAAAATCAATCAGAATGTCCAATAGGATTTTAAGAATCCAGTAGGATCCAATAGGACAAAGTGAAATTCCATTAAAATCAATCAGAATGTCCAATAGGATTTTAAGAATCCAGTAGGATCCAATAGGACAAAGTGAAATTCCAATAGGATTTTTTGACAAGGGGGAGCTGTCGAATGCTAATAACAATAAGAATGCGCACCGGCATAGATGTTCCTGAGACAAAAAGACAACTGTGAGTCTGTCATCTGATTATTAAAATGTCATAGTTTTCACCTTTGATGTGAATGGGCATTATATCTGGGGTGCCCTTGTCAATGTCAGTTGCTGTCTATGTAGAGTTTTCAGAACTTCAGTTAAGATGCCCTTTAAGATGTCCATCAGCAAGGCAGCTCACTATGTTTTTAGAATGGGGCTCAAGTGTTTATACAAAAATACAAATAAATTGTTACTTGGTTCAGGAATGAGAATAAATGTCCTTGAGCAATTTATGTATATACATGCGCATGTAATAATGTATGCATACATATTTATATGTGTGCTTTGTATTGTTTACAGAATGGAAACACAGTAGAGTCTTCCATTACAAATACAGTAACATTCAACAGTAGCACAGTATCAACCAAGGCTTGTTTTTGACTTTACTGCTCACACAGAAGCCCTTCATTGTCAGTTCTGTGACCATGTAAATGCAACACTTGAGGTAACTTTTGGCCAGGCATCCTTCCAAAGACCTTAAAGGTAATGCCCATGAGAAAATCCATTCATGTAGTAAAACTACTGCTCTTTGATCTACCACTCTTGGATAGAGACATGACAATGCTTTATCTCCATTGCATGCCAAGGAGCAAATGTATCCATGGCAACAGGGAACACGTCAGATGATAAATTGTCTGGCACTATGGTGGTGAGTGCTCTTTGACTAGAGCAAAGTTAAACCAAGGTTTGTTTTTTTCTCACGAGTCTTTATATATGACTTATTGTTAAGAATATGGGAAATTGATAAGAATACTGGTTTGCAAAGACACTGAAGTGGCATTTACTTATCATTCTCATCTTAGCGTTAGTTGTATTAGGCCCATATATCTCATTTACCTGGTATACTTGGACAGTCCAAAATTAAAATGATAAATAATGCCAATTTTTAAATCAAGTTTTAGTTTTTTTTTTTTTTTTTTTTTTACCATTAATGACACATTTAACAAAGCATTTGTGTTCCCAGAGATGAGTCTTAATAAGAGGTTTAAACAGTCAAAATGATGTAAAGTTCTCAAACAACCTCAGCAGTTCATTTGAACTTGACTGCGAAGAGTCAGATTCGTGAGGTTTGCTTAGGCTGTCTTCCTATCCAATTCATAATTCAGGACACTTCTGGCTGAGGGGCTTAAATTAGGTTATTCCTAGAGAAATGTAAGACTCAGACATGACTAAAGGCTGCACCTCCCCTGATGTCAGATGAAGGATTAGTGCAGGCCATGGCCCTCAATGTATATTGACGTGGGAGTCCAACTTGTCAGGCATATTGACGCAAGCAGGATTAAAGCAGTCTGCATGTTTAAGCACATCTGATGACTAACCTTGATATTGTATATGTTTTAAAGAGACATAACATCGATTTGCAGATGAGATTTAAAGCATAAGATGCATCCATCCTTTTTAGTCTTTGTAAAAATGTACAAAGGAGTAGAAAAAAAAGTGGACATGAGAGGGTAAGAAAGCGAGCAACAGAAAAGGAAGAAGTATTTAAAAGTAGAATTGCATGAGTTGATCTTTTTTATGTTATGCCTCTCATTATGTCCTCTGCTAATATAGTTTATGAAGGCACTGGGGCTGTTCATCACTGTCAGTGACTCAACAGGGATCACAGACTCATTTCCATACATTTATAGACACTGACCTGAGCAAAGCTGACACTGACAGTGTGCTGAGCATCTTTCTTCAGTCCTGCATACACACACACACACACACACACACACACACACACACACACACCATATAGACTGCAAAGGATGTCATCAGAGCTATTTATGGGAAGAGTACAGACAAATTGTGTATATATGAGTGATATACATGCAAATAAATAACCTTTTTGTTCACTCAGAACAGGTAATTTTGAGATAAAATGAGAAAGTGAGCAAGTGAAAAAATGAATGAATGAATGAATGAATGAATGAATGAAAATTGTGTGATTAATAGATCCATTGGGATATTTTTACATTTTGAATAAATCAGTGTGGATTACTGTCTGTAATAATTACATTGGAAAAGATTGCCATTTAAACAATTCAATTAAGCATTTTAATAAAAATGTCAATAAAGATTTTTTATTTTTATTTTAAATGTATATAGAAAACTTCTGTTGTGCAGCACTTTATTTGATAAAACATGGTAAGTTTTACTGTAAATGAATTAAACGACTGATTGTTTGAAGTTTTTTTTATTAACAATTTGATCACCAAAGGTTTTGATGATAAACTCACAAAATCTAGAAGAAAATTTGAATTTGTGAGAAAAACAAAACAAACAAAAAACAGATATCTTAAGGCTCTATTACTGTTAAAATGTAAACAAATTATTAAATTGGTCATGTTTAATGAATACAATTCTTCAAACATGCTTTTTGAAAATAAAATGGTTAAATTAGAGATATTGAAATGGGAAACGGAATTTGGGCAAAACAAGTTTCATTGTGCTTTTGATATAAAGTCACAGTCATGAACTTATAATCATCACAGAGCCTTAGATGTCACCAAATTGACCTAGACCTCAGTTTCAGCAATCAGTATGTCAATGATCAAACCAGCCATTGACTTTAGTTACTTTAGATCCATAAAAACAGTAAACACTCCTCTCAACAAGACACCACAAGGTTGATAACCATCTCTGGACACCATAAACACATAAAACACTCTGCAAAAGGCAAGGATTACATCTATGTTGATGATGTTCATAAATATGGCCATTCAGCAATGCCATTTCAATAAATGCTGACATAATTTATGTGCATTAATCCCGTTTACCCCAAGAGATTCTAATGGCACATCAATAAATCATCACGTCTAGTTGCTTTAATATCACCTCAAGAAAGACTATACTCTTGGCACTTGAATATTCGGCCAGCTTTGTAGTTTAGAAAGTAATGCACTCTATGCTGTTTTCCTCCTTTTTGGTTTCATTGTTTTTTTTTTCTTTGTCTTCCAATGCGTTTAAGAAAATAAACCGTCTGCAAGAGTGCCACCATTGAAATACATATCACTTATAAACATCCGCTGGATTCACCATAAAGCTGTGAAAATGTGTGTGCTTTTCCTTTTGTAGAGCTGATTGCAAGGTTTCGTATTGGGATGCACACATTACATTCACTCAAAAGCCAAAGCAAACAGCCTTGAAAAAGAACAAGTCAAAACCCCAACATAGGCTCATTCATTGGAGTTTCCAGTTGAAAATAAACACCAATGCAGTAAAACTCAAAAACTTTCATTCCTTTAAAGTATGAGTTACAGGTCCACAGTTTCGATTAATAAAGCCTAATTTTTGAGGAAACAGTTATTAGGAACATTATGTTATATATTCATAGCAATTTTAACAAGCTGCAAGATACTTTTGAATATTAGCGTCACATTTGCAGCTTCAGGCTATGGGTTTACATGTATACAGTGGTAGGTTTGTTTGGTAGCTCACGCAGTATGGAGTTGCACTTGAGTGGTGAAGAGCTACGGTACAAATCCAGTGAAACTAAGCTTCGACAAAACAGTTCAAACCTGCATTTAAGAGAGTTCTAATGGCACGGATGCATCAACAAATGCATTTTTTTTAAAAAATCAGTTTTGCATGTTTACACTACCGGGTAAGTTTAAGGTTTGTGTAGGGGATATTTCCAACATGATAGATCATAAACTTTTAGCAACACTCCCTGGATATGTGAATTATGAACTGCCTGCAATACGTACCTGAAGCAAAGTAATAAAAACAGCAATACATGCCTATATCAACAACAAAAAAATAAATAAAAAAAAATTCCAGGGTCACTTATTGAACGCGTTTTAGTGCCACTCACTGGACATTACACGTTGTAACTGCTGCGAAACTTGCAGTAAGTTTTGTAATAACTGTGTTGCAGAAATGTATTTAGAGGCACGTATTTCGAATGTGCCTGGGTTGCAACACATAAACCAACATAAAGCTATTTACTCCAGCAATAAGTTAAGTTTTCTTTTAACTGTTTTGATCATGATCTACAGAGTTAAATGTGCATATAAAAGGAAAATTGATATTAGAAATAAAGGCAATGAGAACATTTATCAGTACGTGCTATATTTGCAAAAAAAAAAAAACTAAAAGAAAACACTAATTTAATGTGTCTAGATTTACTACATTCTCACTAGTTTGTGTCACCAAGGTCAGACACTTGTGATCAGGCAATATTTGTTATTTACACACCTTTACAAGATTAAGTGTAAGTCTTACTAAGTACAGTATGATATACATTTGTGTTATGACTAGAGAGAGGTCCACTCAACAAACAAATGGAGTGTAAACTCATCCTGTGAATAATGCATTGCGAGAAAGGCACCAGGGAGCATAAAACCTATACAAATCACAGCAATTTCTTAAGAAAATACAGAGAGACTCAAAATTGACCCTCTGACTTGTGCCCCCTCCCCCTCCCCCCACTCTTAAATCCATCAATATACTTCTTATGGGTGACAATAATAGCAGGAAACAAAGGTGAAAGGTTGTAACTAAGCCGTCATTTCACATGGCAGGTGGGCGGAGGGTGGACAAGCAAATTACTTTCATTTATTCCCCTTTTTAATTTGCTGCAACTTTGAGCCAATTTAATTAGCGCTCCAAGGTCTGATCATGTGATCATACCATCCACCATACATTAGCTGTGGACTCTGAGCTCCCACAGAGATCCTTGAGCTCTAATTCATGCCTTCCGTCAGGTCCAACTTTGCTCATCATATTCTCCCAGTGTGTGCACCTGAGACATGTCAAGCACAACGCACAGATCGAACATGTGTAACGTGAAAGATTGCTTGCTGAGGGGGTGAGAGGCAAAGGTAAAAGATACCAACACTAGCACTTAGAAACAGTAGGAAACTCACTGACCGAAGCAAGTCAACCCTGAACAAAACAAAAGTAAAATAAAGCACAAAAACAACAGAAATATATATATATATATATATATATATATATATATATATATATATATATATATATATATATATATATATATATATATATATATAAATATGATATTATTTGACACAATGTTTTACACACTCACTGCTCATGGTGTGTCACAGTTATTGCTCCATCCACAAAAAAAAAAAAAAAAAAAAAAAAAAAACCTGACTGCTCAAGTTACTGGTCTGTTTCTCTCAGCCTGAGACTGTGTGTTGGCATGTTGACTCCCGACTCTCACTGGGCTGTGGAGGCCTGTCAGGGCTGCTGCTAACGCTTCAGCAGAGAGTAAACCCAGGAAATGTGGCTCAGGGTTATGTAAATCTATTTAAGACTTAGCCCTGACTTTAACCCAAGATTTTCAATGGCCTTGGTCAACATCAAAAATCATGGAGTTAACTACTGATGCTCTTCAAATAAATGATAAAAAATAAACAAAACTCTACATGCTGGCATCCAAGATTGCAATTCAACATAAGGGATTTAGAATTAATCAATATCAAATAATATCAATACATATTTTTTGTAGGACTGAGACAAAATGATACATTTAAAAAAAATTCTGTAAATATAATATCTAAAAACTAAGACCAGTGATTTATTATTATTAAATATAAAAAAATCAATTTAGGCATCAAAGACAACAGTGTGTTATTATCTGTCTCTAGTCAGTTCAGTATTAATTCAGTGCTGTTCAATAAACGTGTAAAATCCATCCATTATGAAAAAAGTTGAATCCAGAGATAAGCAGCTCACATGAAGACAGTAGCATCACTGTTTAGCTCGAGTCAGATCGATTTTGATTCAGATTGGTTCAATAAGTGTCAATGTTTCAAAAATACATTCAACTGAAAAGAAAAAAGAAGCTCAGTTTAAGTGTTTTTTCTCAAAAGTGAGCATTAGATGTAAAATGTAAAGGAAGTGAGTATCCATTTAAATATCAGCTAACACGGTGCTATTTATTTGGTCACTAGCTATTATTGCATTGGAAGTCAAGGCAGAGCAAACAGCTAGACAATGTCAGCAATTATAATACTGATACTGTCAAGTTGAGTCATTTAATTTAGCTCACACTGTTCTTTTTAGAAACACTTGTGAAATAAAAAATAAACTAAAAACTAGAAATCCAACTGAATGCTGACCAACAATATCATCCTGTAATATAATTGCCTATAAGTGACAGCAACTGCAGATAAACTGCAGCAGGCAGGCCCTGAGTGTGAAATAAATTACAGCTTTAACCTGCAGTTTAATTTAATCTTGCACTATTGATCATTTGAGATGCATTACAGACTTTTACACATTCAATCTGCGGTGAATGCAAGCAGATATTACACTAGTGAGAGATGAGGAGAAAACACAATAAGGGAGATAAATGTCTAAAACAGTCTAAAACTGTACAATCTTCCTCCTACTGCAGTTTAACCTCAACTTTCATCCTGCACTAGCATTTTTAACAATATGTACCAATTCAGATACTGATTTATAGTGGTGTCTTGATAAATTCCAAGTTAGGATAAGAAGATTTCTATCCACAGTTTTGTACTCAGTATGTGCAAGTTTTAAAGGTCAGCAAAACTCTGAGGGGAATTTGGAAAGCAGGCAGCAAACAGAATAGTTTGTGTAAATTACCCTTTGATTACCACAGCAATGATGAACAAATAATGTAAGAGTGTGCTATAACAGTTAATTATCCATATGCACCAGTCAAAATTTACATTAAATACTGTCATCAGAAAAAGAAAAAAAAATTAGAGCAAATCAATTAAGATTAGATTACAAGCAAAACTAAGTGCTGATCTCAAAGAATTAGATTAGAAGAAGGTCTGTATGGAAATGGAAAGCATTGTATGTGTGAGACTCATGGGAAGTCATGCACAAAACTTTCTTCCATTTTAACAACTCTCTGCTCACATTATCATTGCTTAGAATAAAACTGTGGCAGAAGAAGGCATCCAAGTGAGCAGAATTTCTACAAAAATAAATCTACAAAGGCAAATCACAGCAAGCTGCAAAAGCAGCCAGAAGAGACAAATTAAGTAAATTCAGTGCAAATTTAATATGGCTCATCATTTTCATGTTTTGAGCATAATGCAAACTTACTCATGCCAGAAAGACCAAAGTCAAACTTCACACACGCGTTTAAAGAGCTAAGACCTAAATAAGGAGAATAATTAGCTTTGGCAGAGACAGGAACTTCCTTTTAGCAAGTCAAATTACACAGCTTCCCCCAACCATTTATTTGTTGTGAAAATCCAATTCCCCGCTAATTTTGGGCCTACTTGATTTTCATGAGCGTATTCTTATAAATGTTTTAAAAAGTGCTTGAATTTGATACACAGGATTCTAGATGAAAGACAAAATTAAACAGTCTCGGTGGGACAAATAACTAAGCATAAACAAACCAATTCATAACAACACATGCATGCATGAATCAATGAATCTTAAAAGAGATAGACAGATAATATGGTCAGCTAATATTTAAAATTATTGTTATTGTTTTGACTGTATATTAATGTTAATATTTATGTTAATATTAGTCATCTGTTCTTTAATATTAACATTCAACTCAAAGCCCCCAAAATGCTTCAGTTTGTTTACTAGAAAACCAAAATATTCAGAATAAAATTATTTATACTGTTTGCATGATTAGCCTACTGGAGCATTAATATTTGATATTATTAATATATTTCGATTTTCAATTTCATTTCAATTTAAAAGTTTTAAAAGTAATTTTGTTGTGTATATTGGTCATTTCTTTGGATTTATGTCTATATAGGATTTGTTGTATTTATTTATTTTCCTATTTCAGTTGTAGTTATTTTGGCACATCAAGTTAAACTAAATTTAAATTGAGAAATGTTGAGAAAACTAGTTGAAATAAAAGGTTTTTCATCTCTGTTAACATTTATCTTACCTGAATGAAAATATTCAGATAAATATTATAACAATGTTATTTTGCTTTAGTTAACTATAACAACCTGATTATACATAGAAAAAAAAACAAAGATAAATTATAGATATGTTATATACAATAATAATGTGCAATGATATTAATAAAATAACTTACTTTTAACATAAATGTATTTAAATATATAGAGATGTATGTTTGTTATAAGATAATTCAGTTTATTTAGTAAAAAAATATCAGAAACAAAACATTAAAAATCAGAAGCTTAAAAATCATGGTATCAGTCCGGAGAAAACAACATCAGTCGATCACTTATGAATGAAAACAAATTTCCTCTTTGAAAGCATTTGCATGTTAGTAGTTACTACAGTGGATTATCGCTCCAGGCAGATCTGCATTGTTAATGGCTCATCTTTTATTCTAGCTTTTATGTAACAACCTTGGCTGCACTGACCTGCCCATTGTACATGGTGGAGGAAAAACACAAAACACTAGACTCACATCAGAAAAGAGGTCTATTTGTGCAATGACATTATCAGTCAGGCTAGCACACGAGGTGACTGGGAAGGGACTCGCCGAGCAAACAGAAGCTTGCATTAAGCATTTAATTAAACTCCAGCCTGGTGACATCCTGCATTAGTCAGGCTGTCGAGATGCCACAGAGATAAATGAGGTGTGGATTTTTGAAACTTTGTTCATGATAACTTCTCATTAATACCCTGCGTAATTAATGCTGGCATTCAGCACACGGGAGCTACTAATTACTCCACTGCCTCTGTACGCACACCTGATGAAAAATGTGCAGCTGAAACACTCTCGAAACTGCAAAGTATCATGGGTTTGGCAGAAGATCACAAACAACTATTTATCTCTTTTAACACCAGAGAAGATACAGCCACATTTTACAGGAGTAAAGATGTTCCGTTACATCTATAAAGAGTTAAAGAGTTGCATTACGAACTTGGCTGATGCCTTTGCCTTGTTAAATAACCTTGCAGTACATCAAGCACATACCGTAAAGACACTTTCTAGTGGAATAACTATTTAGCTTGTGCTTGCATCATGTTTGTTGTTGTTTCTCTAGTGTAAATGCAACTACTGCTGATGTAACAGGACAAGAAAAATGTGCAGAAACCTGGAACTGCTTTCAGAAGCACAGTGGTTCTCCAGTGGGTTTGCTTCAGGAGCCAGATTTTGCAAAATGACGGCACAAAAGTAAACTAAAACATCCCAAATGCAATTCACAAACAAAAGACTCTTATGAAATGGTTAGTTTTAATGAATTCAATGTTTTATTACATATAATAAAAAATACTGATACATTTAAAATATAATGCAATTTAAATTCATGTATTACAAACGATAATTGTTTAATTTGAATATAAAACTGACAGTTCAAACCTGTGCTCCAAGTGCAGCATATGCACAGACGTTAACTGCTTTATAATAAATTGGACGGGGTGAATTTTAACAAGCTGTATCCGCAATCAAGATGAACCACTGTCTTCTTTCAGCCCACCTGATTTTAATTATCACATTTTGTGTGAAGATCAGTTACAAGGAACAATTACGGGAAAGGTCTGCCTTGAAAAACTCTACCACAGAAAATTAACTCTTTGTTTACGAGCAGACCCATGACTTAAAATATGCCACTTAATAGCTTAATAACATGTTAAATCAGTATTTGTTGCAAATAAATAAATAAATAAATATTTTCATTCTGAAATCAGGAAAAATAGCACTGGACATTTTAGTCAACACTTGTAGATAAATGTATCGGGGACAGTGTCTCCTTTTACAACCATACCCTGGCATTGTCAGAGCTCAGCTTACAAATGTCAAATATATATATACTGTGTAGTGTCACTAGCACTTACCAGTCGTTTTTTACTGGGGTGCTCATGGTCTCTGGAATCCCAGATAAACGGGTCATCAACTCACCCGGGCCGACTCCTTCATCTCAGAGGTCAAAGAGCTTATTACCTCTCTGAGAGATTTATTAATAACAGTAATCAAAAAAAGAAACAAAGAAAGAAAGAAAAATACAGCAAAAGAATGAGTGGGCTTCTCCCTCAATAAAGTATCAATTGCTTCTTCTGCTCATGACCTTCCACAAAATTACTGCAGCAAAGCAATTAAGTGTAAAAATATTTTGTAGGATAGCACAAAAAAAAAAAAAGTATTTCATGCAAGGACAGATTATGATGTCAGGAAGTCCTGAGAATGCTAGCTCACGCGTCTACACTGAAAGTTACGGGGTAATAGCGATGCAACAAAACTAGGTTGTATTAAATACCATTTCAAACTAACAGAAAATGTAACGCTAATGACATCAATAACATTTGCATGAAGTTAAAATTTCATAAATATAAAAGTAAAAAAAGAAAAGAAAATTTACTTGCAGAAATATAAAAATATGTGAACCTGGACCACAAAACCTGATATTTATACATAATATGAAAGTTGAATAAATAAGCTTTCAGTTGATGTATATTTTGTTTATCAGACAATATATTTGGCTGAAATACAATTATTTGAATATCTGGAATCTGAGGGTGCAAAAAAAAAAAAAATCTAAATACTGAGAAAATCACCTTTAAAAGTTGTCCAAATTAATTCTTATCAATTCTTAGAATTGAACATTTGCTCACTCTTCTTTGCAGAACTGCTCAAGTTCAGTTAAATTTGATGGTAAGCGTTTATTGACTGCAATCTTCAAGTCATTCCATAGATTTTCAATGGGGTTTAAGTCTGGGCTCTGACTAGGCCATGCAAGGACATTTACCTTTTCTCATTTAATTAACCACTGTGTGCTCAGTTTTGCTGTATGCTTTGGATCATTGTCACGTTGGAAGGTAAACCTTCTTCTCATTGACAACTTTCTGGTGGACGGCAGCAGATTTTGTGACAGTATTTTGCCCCATCCATTTTCCCTTCTATGCTTCCATCCCTGCTGCAGAGAAACACCCCCATATAACAGGATATTACCACATCCTTGCTTTACTGGAGGAATGCTGTTATTTGGATGGTGAGCTGTATTGGATTTCCAGCAGACATATCGTTTAGTCTTGAGGCCAGATCAGTCAATTTGAGTCTCATCTGCATCAGAATCTTCAAGGTGTATTTTGACAGAGCTCAGTCACGACTGCATGAGGCTGTTCTTGAGGCCTGCCTTTTTTCTTGCAACCCCTCTTATACAAGCCACATTTGTGGAGAATTTGTGATATTAGTGTCAGATGTGCACAACATCATCCCAAGTTGAATCCCAAATACATATGATGCATATATGCATCCAATCATGTAGTGTATGAATTTTAAGAGGTTATGTTGCTCATCCTGAAATGTGAGCACAATAATTAGGAAGCTGTTTCCACAAATCCCTTCATTCAAATTTTCTTTTATTCTGGAAGGCAAGGGCAATGACTGTAACATCGAGTGCATATTTTGCAGTATTAAACACGTATTTATAACGATTTCATGAGGCTCCGAAAGCTCTTCAAAAATAACACAAATAATGGCCTTCTCAGCTGCCATAGTTGCAACTCTTGCATTATCAGAACAGTGTTTAACGCACCACTATTTCAGTTTAAAAAACGTTTTGCACCATTTTTGTCGGGGCTGAACATAGCCTTGTTCACACCCTTGGACTCTTGCACGATCAATGCCTAAATATAGCGCCTAAAGAATCTGAGGTGGTCAGGACGTAGTAACATTAGCTCTCAGAATATTCGAAGTTCGCAAGTTGTATTTATAAATCCTACAGGGATGAGAACGCTTTTTGCAAGTTGGTATCTCATAATCATGGTAATTATGTGTCTTGAACGCAGCTTTATTTTAATTAATATTTTTTAATTAATATAAAAATTGACAAATCAACCATATGACAAAAGTATTCCACGTTGCTTTTTAGCTTGCAAAAACAAAACAACAAAAAAAAAAAAACAGTCTTATTAAAGTATGCACTGTTTCTACAGTAGCCTAGTGTTGTTGAAAGTACCGACCGCAATACCAGTCAGTACCATAGACTGTATAAAAACATGGACGTATTGTCCGTGTCGTCACCCATAGGTTTCCGAAGAGCGTTTTTAACATGGGGAGTCTATGGGATTGACTCCCTTTTGAAGCCAGCCTCCAGCAGCCAGTCGATGAATTGCAGTTTTAATCACTTCCGTGTTGGCTTCAAGAGAGGGAGCCAAAAGGTTGCCGCTTGGTCAGTATGGAAATTAAAAAAAAAAAAACATAAATTTTCTGCTAACATTTGAGCGCTTTTGAGCAGATTCGTAAACACAGCTGATTGGCCATTGTGTTCACACGCTCAACAGATATGACTGTGATTGGCTACAATGATCATGGCATCACACTCTTTACCGAGCGCTTACAAGACACAGATCCGCTGATAGTAGCGGCTCAGCTCAACGTGACCCCCTGCTGGTCTGGCGACTAATGGTTTGCATAAGTGTTTGTGACATGGACTTGTTTAGAAAGTGAAGAAAGATAGAAACAGTTTCTTACCTTTCATAAGTGTAGCCTACTCTTCTTTGTTTTGGGAAAAAAAATGTGCATGAATTCGAAGCTGTTTACCTTTAACAGTCCTCTACTGTCTGGTGAGCAAACTTCAGCTTAGCTGTCTGACGCCTGTCATTCAGTGTCTGGGAGTTCAGGGTGAGCGAGCAAGGTCACTCAATAAATCATTAATTTGGCTGCTCGAACACGTTCTGATGTCTCAGTCTCTGGGGATGAAGTGGCCACTTGTGACTCGTGACATCAGAGCAGTGCATATGCTCAGATTCTCCTTCCTCCATGTCACTAGACAACCTGGGGATGTGGCCGACAGACACCCCAATGTGAGATGGGCCAATTCCCATCGCTAATGAGGTGCTAATTACACAACACAGACAAGGATGAAGAAGAAAGCCATCCAGTGACCCAGTGTCACAGAGTTATCTCATGCTTAATTGCACACTTGGATAAACCTGAATCAAAAATGGAGAAGAAACTTAAGGAATTAAGATAAAAAGGTGCCGCTACAATCGTGGCATGCAAATTACATTTAGCACTATTTTTGAAGTGTTATGCTATTTCAGATGAGCACAATTATTTTAGTCAAGAACAGTGCTCATAAAAAAAAAAAAAAAAAAAAAAAAAAAATTGATCAGTGGCATGATTCATTCTTTTCCCTTGGTGCTTATTTACTTCACAGTGATGTATCTAGTGCTGCAGTATTATTTCTACTCATTTTAAGAAATCAGTTAATATCTATTCATCTCAATGTTTGAGAACCCAGTAGTCACATAATGATGAAAATTGTACTATAACATTTAATGGCATGCTAACACTATTGAAATCTTTTAAAATATCACTGATATAGTTATTGTCACAATAATGAATTAGTTTTAGTTCTGTCATGATTAATTGATTTTGATGTCTATTTTTTTATAAAGTAAACAAGTAACCGTACACTCCGTTCCTTAGTTTTACAATAATTAATAGGCTACGAAAAAAAAAAAAAAAGAATGGCCACACAGACATCAACATTAATACTGAAACAGCAGCTTTGAGGTTGACAGTGTTTTCAGCGGTGAAAATAGCAGCATTCTTCCGCAGACTCATAGAGAACAACCACATGCATTTGTCAAGCATTGATTAACCAGGAACCAGACACTGATGAAACCTGATATCCTATTAGAGCACAGCAGCAATGACATTATGAATATCTTCACTGAAGCAATAGAGAACACTGGAAAGAATATCTGAATTGTGCAGCCAATCTATTCAGTTTGAATGACTGTTCAGGTGCTTCAACAGCTTAAAATTGCTTACAAATTGTCTACTTGTATGCTTTAAAGAGATGCTTCCTGTCATTTCTGATCTGTTTTGGGATACTATTAACACTGTCTCTGTATGCTGCTCTAAACAATGCCGTTTTTTTTTTTTCATATCTGTTCTCTACTCACACCGTAAGACATTCATCCTGATGTTTACTAGCTCCTGTCATGCCTGGATCCACTCCTGGGCCACCATCAACCCCACACCTGGTCACCATCAGCCTTCATGGAGTGTCATCTAATACCAGCCATAGTGTCTGTCATTCACACTGGTTCCTATTTTATTATTTTATTGGAAGCCATTATGATCACAATATTTAATGTAGTGTTGCAACTTTCACAATTTCTTTTCTTTTTCTTTTTTTTGCAAACTTAAACATTTTGATGTATTCAACATTGTTGATGCAAATTCTACTGATTTATCTCAATGATAATGTTGTCTTGTTAGCTAGCATGGATAATTGCAAAAAAAAGATTTGTGATGTTTTGTCTTGAAAGTATTAATAAGAATAGGCTTGTAAAAAATATATAAATACATTTATAAAATGTGTAATGCTATTTGATAACATTAAATAAACATTACAAATGTAACATTTAATTAAAAATACAAATATAAATAACTGATACAAATGAAAGTTGATGAAGCTTTTGTGGTATAGGGCCTGTAAATATTTCAGCAGTGGAACACTGCATTGCTGTAACTCAAATATTAGTGGAGCTTGCAACACAAGGCTATAGGTTTATTTCCCAGGAATCCATGAACACATAAAATGTGATTGCCGTGTGAATTACCTTAAATGCTTGTGTCAATGAATGAATAAATGCATGATTTATATGAATATTAATTAGTAAAAAAAAATGTGCCAGCCAGAGCATTTAATCCTTATCTACTTTTTTTAAGTTTACATTTAGAAAGACTTCCTTGCCACAGTCACCTGTAGCTTGTTAACTGATGTCGCAAAGCTGCTTTAGAACAATATGCATTCTTCAAAGTGCAATTCAAATCAATTGAAGAAAAAAATAAATAAATTGTAATCGAGTGTTTTGAGTCACGGCAAACAGCTATAAACAGCCAAGTTTGTAATAATCTTCCAATATCTTCACAAAACTAATTGTCATTCATTTCACAGTGTTCTACCTCTCCAGGCCATGTCCTGAATACGGCCTAAGTGAAATTAGCTAGTCCTTAGCAAAGAACGCTGATGGAATAAGAACAGCTGAGAAGAAAAAAAAAAAAAAAAAAACTTGAAGGGCACTGAACAAGGTGCATTGTGTATCAATGAGCAATGGCACTTTATAACGCCTGCGCAGCTGGACAAAGGGCAGTCGAGTAGCAGGCCTGTGCACAGCTTACATAATAATCCTGTTTTGATAAAACCCATTGTGTACAATTGTCCATTGTGATTTAATTTTTTAAATAGGCAGAAGATAGGAATATCTTCACTTCCACTTGAGAAGGCAAAACACTATGGGATCTCAAATGTATTTCTTCTTATCGGTGAAAGAAAGGGGTAATGTCCTCACCGTCCTGCTAATTGATAAGTATGTACTGACTGAGTTATGAAGAGGACAGAAATAAGAAGAAAAAATAAAGAGAAGAATATTAGTTGTGATGTTGTTGGCCTATGACAAGACTTATTTCTTAATTGGTGTTTTGAATAAGCTTCGAGTGGGATAATTGCCCACTTATTGCAGTTTTAATGTCAAAATGTGCCACATGGCTGGAGACCAATCTTTAACATTTTGCCCAGGGAAAGACACAATTCTGTTTAATTAATATTTTTGGTCAGAAGTTAACTTTGAATTTGGTACTGAAAATAGTTGGCATTAAAACAAACTTTACAAAAAACTTTCACTTTCAGATGACCCCAGATGACCTGAAGAGTAGCATATAGGATAAAGATGTTTGATATTCAAGGACTTCCTTCATCTTTGATGGAATATTGTTTACATGCAAAGCGACCTCTTTTGGCTGATAGATAATCGAACTGCTCACCAAGGGCACAGCGCTGATGAAAACTAAGCAAGGGAGTGGAAAAAAAAAGCATCATTGGCCTTGAGTGCCATACACTCAAATCAAGTCTTGCATTTTTTATTAGTTGGTGAAGAATTGAGTACATGAAATATATGGAGGAAGTGTTAAGCTAGTAGCAAGACGGCAGACAGAATATATGTTGGAAAGGTAATTAGGACTGAGGTTGGTTTAAATTATGGGCAATTATGGCTATAATGGACAATGAAAGTTCATATTTTGGTTTTGGGAGTCCCCAACAACAGGTTGACATGCATGCAAGGTCAAAAACACTTTCATTCTTTTATAATATGCATTTATTTTTACATTACTTGCTCAACAACTACCAAATGATTCACTCAACGATTCATTTTTCCAAGCCCCTACTTTGCGTGAGGCTAATCTGCGGTGATTGGTCCAATTGGTCTCATTTTCATTTCATCATCCCTGATAAAGCAGCATTTGTGTACAGCCGTTACCGGGGTGTGACGAGAGGGGCGGCGCCGAGAGCCATGGCAACGGAGTTTGGGGGCGTGGAGTTAATGAGAATGAGCAACAGCTCTACCACTCACCGGTCTCGAGTCCATTGGAAGAACATAGGGAAACCCTTATTTTTACAGCTCCAGAAGTGGCACCTAGCAATTAATTAATTTGCGTTTAAATTCAGACCAATGCGAAAAGACCAACAAGTGGGCGGGCAATTAGGCCTATGCTAATGTTTAATGTTGATGTCAACACGAAATGGCTTGGGATTTGTTTAAAACGACTCGTTTTAATGATTCAGAGTCGACTCTGTCTTTTGAGAAACAATGACTTTATACACGGAGCACTTTCAGATTTAAAAGTTTGCATAATGTTTTCATTCACTGAAATATAATAATAATAAAAAAAAATCCATAACTGGAATTGAGTAGAAGGGGGCACCTCAAATGCTTACTTGGGAATAGAAATCGATTTGTCTATCAACTGATTTGTCCAAAACTGTTATCTAGACAAAGAAACACATGCCCAAGGCACAGTCTGAGTACTTGAACACAAATACAGGACAACAATAGCAAGTAGAGATGAATGATACTGCCTGATCCTTGTGCTGTCAGCCGAGATTAAATTCTGATGATATTCTTACATTCAGATCATGCAGTCTGTCCATTGGCACCAAGCAGCCAAACTTACAGTCAGCTAACTTTGACTACTATAGAGCATCACAGTCCTGCCCACAGCCGGTGCCGGAAGTAAAAATTCAATACAAGTTTTTATGGGGTATAAGCCATAAAAACTTAACCATACATGGTAGACTTAAAACCAGCTACGGCTGTACTAAGCGATAGTATATGCTCATATAAATGCCAAAAGTTCATGGGGCACTAACCTTGTTTTGAGATAAATGCCTTTTATTCACGATGTCTTGGATAAGTACTTCATTACCCACAATCCTGAACAATCCCACAATCCTACAGTGATGCATCTGATTGGTGGAGCTTGTGTAACCGTCTGGTTAAACCCTGCTTGAGGGATAAGACCTACAAAGTTTGGTGAGTTTTGCAGGGAGGTTGGTAACGTTAGTTAGCATTATCGTCCACTTTAGCTAGGCTACTGTTGCCTTCATATGGTATGAGTCATATCAAGCATTTTATAATGCCACTGTCAAAACAATATTTAGCCTAGGCATACCTTTTTGTGCATTTACTGAACATTTGTGTAATTGCAACGACTGTTGACGACTGAACGGTGGTTGCAGTCAGGTACAAAGCACTGCACCATGTTGCTTACGTCATAGCAAACTGCTTTCACACACGCACACAATATATAAAATACACGATGATAAATATAAAAACCAATACACAATACCTGTATAAAACACTATTTATTTACACAATTAATACTGAAAGAACTGCTATTACTGCACATTCACTATATAAAATAAAATGAACTGGAGGAAAAAGTTTGCGCGGCCGTCGTCAGATTTGGAAGTCGCTCAAAAGGCTCGTTCGCGGTTGTGGCTTCAGTCGAATTCAGTGAGGCGCGGTGGTTTATGGGATGAGTAGTTAATTCGCTCAGAAATGAAAATATGTACACTGTCTTGTATCTTTGACTTTTTTTTTGGATTTTCTCTTAATTTTTTCACTCAAAATTATATGTTATATTATCTGTAAATTTGCAGTTTTCTCAAATTGGAAATTCATGTGTCACATTCTAAATGTCCTGCAGGCTTCTTCAGCAGAGCTTTACAGAATAAAGTATGTAACTCCAAGAGTCCAGAAGCCAGACAACCTCTCTAGCATCAAAGCCTTTCTGCCATAAACTGCCAGACTATGAAGCACCTCCGAGTGACAGTTTCTCAGCCAGTATCCCACAGTGAGCAGAGCTGACCTGCTACATGTCCAGAAGAGTCCTGTGAGGGTTGCTTTCAAAGACTCACTCTGTCCTCTCTTCAACATCCACCGGCCAAGCACACAGAGGTCAGGGACCTTTCCTGAAGGTTTGGTTGGCCTTTGCCTTTGAAGGTGAGTAAAGAGTTAGTGGGAGAAAAATAAGAAAGAGCAAGGAAAAATTGAGGCTATGAAGATTCTATTTGCAGTTGTCACTGTAAGTGAACTTTTAGAGAAAGGGTTATAGCAGTTGTGAATAGCATTAATCCTCACTTGTATCTCACAGGAGTGTTTTGAAATAAAATCAAATTGCACTGAAAAAGCTAAATCAAAAGCCACTGTTCATGTCAGATGGCCTTTTCGATCGGCAGCTTAAGGTAAAACGCTGTATCTGTCCATGAAGAAAAGTTTAAGCAATTGTGAAGGATTAAGGCCGAAATTCATAACTATTTACTGAAGAAAAAAATAAAACAAAAAAAAAACTAAAATCAATTTGCCACCTTTAGATTTTCACTTCTTTGTTATTGCAAAATCCTTGTTACAAATTGTGCTTTGAAACGCTTAAAGCGTTCAAGTGCCACTCAGCGGTCAAAAGTTGCGAATGCACTTTACAAACGCCGCGGTGGCGGTACCTGCGGCGGTAAAAAGGGCCTTTTGAATGTCTACTTACTGTAGATGACATTGTCTCATTTAAAAGTTAATAAGTGTCTTCATATTGCGTTTGTAGCTGATAACAGAAGATCAGTAAAATGATAACAATTGCCCTACGAAAAATCTCCATGATTAGCCTGTTTTCAAACTTCCTGCTTTTCCCTGTTTGAGAATTTCCGTTCAATGAATGGATGACCTTAGCACATGTGTGGTTTTGTTTGCAGTTTCTGGTTCACTTGCAAAAAGGGCAGTGTGAAAGCGAACCAGACCAAAAATAAATAAATCAAAAAAGATTGTACTTGGTCCGGACCAGAGTGAGTGAACTAGCGTACTTTCCTGGTGTGAATACATCCTATAACAAGACAAATATGCCAAATAAGTTATGCAGCTGCATATATTGGTTTTCTTCAGTACTTTAACTGGCATCTTACCGCCTACAGTACAATCAGTACAATCCCTGCCCTGACATTTATGACTTTATGTAGTTTGCCCTTAACCAACAGTCTTGTAGGAGAAGAGACAAAACCATTGGACAGCAATCAATGGCAGTTCCACACAGTGCTACTACAATCCTGCGACTCAAGTTAATCAAACACAGGAAGGATAGATCTAGCTCTTCAGATTGAACAGTATAATCAACAGACCTGGGTAGAGCTGGACTGCTGGCCACTAAACAGTTAGTAGATTGAAACATATCTCACGTATATGTTATCATGTAATGGCTGCAGAAATTTCAGCTTTGCCATCACAGGAATAAATAACATTTTCAAACATATTAAAATAAACTTTTATTTTAAATTGTAAAAATATTTCAAAAGCTAAAAAAAAAATATTCTTAAATTCAGTTAAATTACCAAAAAAAAAAAAAAAAACATTCTAATGACCAGGTACACAGAAAAAATGCTAAAATGTTTTATTTTATCATAATTATTATCATCGTCATCATCATTATTATTCAAGTTTAGATGTAACAGACATCTTTGCCATCTTTACTGAAACTTTTTGCATGTAAAAACCTACCACACAAAAAATTTAAAAATAAAACCAAGTTAAGGTGGCAGCTGAAACAAAAAAGAAAATCCTAAAATAATCATCTATGCACTTTAAATGCAGCAAGTGTAAAAACAATAACATTCTAAGAATAATGGTTAAAACATTTACATATTTATGCCCTTTGCCTTGACCAAACAAGCTTCCAGGCTCCATCAAATACTCATTGTGTTTCAATATTGCCAAGACCTTCAAACATAGGCAAGATCTCGTTCATTTATTATAATGCAGTACCTGTACTTAGCATGCTAATAACACATCTCATCTTTCTTCTTTTGCAATAGAGTAACTGAAGTGCAAGCATTAACATTTTCAAATTACAAAAAAAAAAAAAAAAATGTAGACAAAATATTAAAATAAAGAATCTTGTTATTTAATACCCAACTGTATAAATGGTTTGTTGAAAAGCGACAGTCTATAATGATTTCAGTAATTTCTAAGAGGCATTTGCAGTTAAGCAGCTTTGTAAGGCTAGTTTCCGAGAGAGAGAGAGATAAAGCACAAATCAGACATTTTGAGCCTCAATCTCTCCCACTTTTCCCCAGTTCATATAAATAATGTCTGTATGAAGTCAGACTAGACACAACTCATTGAACCTGACCATAAAAAGGAGCAAGCATGGAGAAGTACACATGGGAGCGTACTGTAACAACAAAGACATCTAGTTGCAAATAAAAACAGAATCTGGGAGGTTAACCCCCCCCACCCCCACCTTCTATTTAAATAAAATGTAAAACTGAAGATGAATGAACAGCTTTAAAATAAATCAAGCGCTTGACTTGATTAAGTAGGTCTGGGTCATTTCTGAGCTCATTATTACTTAAAAATATGTTTTCAGTCGCTCAGGTAAACAGTTGTCAGCTCCTCATGATAACAATTGCAAAAGGAGCATAAAAACCAAAGTACAGCTGGGTGAAACAACAATATAAATAACAAAGTTATGCCTCTTTGAGACAACTGCCATCGAAAGGCACCAGAAACACCTGCAGTTATTACGTTTCATCAACAGTACACAATAAAATTGTAATTTAAAAAATAAAAAAGGCGAAGTTGTTTTCAACTGCTCTTAATTAATTATAATTAAAGGTGGAATGAATTTAGACTGACATCAAGTTATTATTTTGTATATTATAGAGCACCAGCTCCCATAAAATTACCAAATGTAGCACAGAATCTTCAGTTTTCCTTGAATGTCTGGTATCAGAAGAGCAGGAGAAAAATACAGGAAGACTTTAGTCCAATACAAGCTTCTTCATCAACTAAAAAGCATAAATACATACATGCTAAGGAGAGGCAACAGAAAATGCTTGGAATGAATAGTGCCCTTTTGTGGCCAAAAAAAAACAAAACAAAACATAGTACTCTTGTTGAATATTCCACCTTTGGAGGAAAGGAAATTAAACTTTCTTATTGTTTTCATAAAAAAAAAAAAAAAAAAAAAAAAGTTCAGGTGGTGCTTCATTACGTCGTTTGCTACATTTGCAAATGTAAACGTTTGTCAGAGCCAAACTCAAGGCCCTTATTCAGATGCAAGTTCAATGTTGCATATCAACATCTCATGTAGAAAATACTCTGTACAATATATCAGGCACTGATAATATGGTTTTACTATTAACAACCTAGAAAAAAATATATCTTTTTAATTCCTTCCCAAATTTCTAGAGTAGAGAATTGCATCCCAGCAACTAAGGCAGCAGCTTGAAAGTTTTGATGGAATTCTGAGACTTGAGTTACCTAACCCTTTAACTTCAAAAAAAAAAAAATTATGAAACCAACAAACAGAAAACTAGAAGACATTTAGTATAATGTCAACTCGAGCCAGCCAGATTATAAACTAATGTTGTCTATTCAGCCAAACACATTCCCTGAGGATGCTGGATGTTTGAGGACGGCAGTCATTTATGCTGTTGCCATAGTGACAGACGACTGCCACTTTTTTCAACACTAAGCCACACATGCAGAAACACATCCTCATTTGACCAGGACCAGGTAAGAGAACTTTCCATAAATCTGTGAATACACACAATGATGAGAAACGAAGCGATAAATTGGAGAAGATGTACCTTGCTTACCTGGACTAATGAAAATCTATCTAGATTGAGTAGCTACATGTACCGATGTCTTTGTTTAAAAGTTTAAAAGTGTGTGAGTGTGTTTGTGTGTGAGCTCCCCCAGAAATGCTATGCTGACTGACGTTTCTTGCATTGGCTGCTTAGGCACCGTGATCCGTCTTGGCACATTTCAAGCAAAAAGTTCAAAGCATTCATTTGAACAATCCCTCGCTTTCCTCGCTGCTCTAGTTGTGCTCAGATTGCAGGTTTGTAAAGCTCATTGGTTAGAGGGGTTGGCGTTGGCCTCGGGGGCGGCCCGGTGGAGGCCTCGCTGGATGTGGGTTGTGAAATCGTACTTATCGACACAAGAGTGCAGGCAGATACTGCACTGGAAGGGCCCGCCGTCACCATGGCAACTCATGTGCAGGGCGTACAGGACCTCGTCCAGGAAGACAATGCCACAGTGGGCGCATTTGCTTGAGATTTCATCTTGTGTGGCCTGATCAACCATCTCTGGTTTTGGGACTTGTGGAGAAAAAGAAGAGCATTCCTCTTCAGGTTCATCTGAGCGTTCTGTCTCCCGCTCTCTTTCAGAAGCAGGTGATGCCTGTTTCTCCTTGGTGACGAGGGTCCCATTGGGCGTAGGACTGGGTTTGGAATGTTTCATGGCTAGATCGAGAGGCGTGTCGCTTTCGGGTTCAGAAGGGGTTGGTGGGGGGAAATGAGGCGGTAAGCCAAAGGAAGGGTAAGGCACAAAGCTTTGGCACGGATTGGGAAGGCCAGCCACAGGGCTCAGGTAGTGACCCGGGTTGCCCGGCACAGGCATTTTAGTCCAGAAGCGCAACCAGTCCGATTCATTTTGGAGGTCGTTGTGGAGGAAGGGCAGGCTTAAGAACGGATACTGGTACTTCTCGATAGGGCTTCCAGGAGGAGAGTAGCTGGCCTGCTTCGATGGACGCATGTACTTCTCAATAGGGCTGCCTCGTTCTGAGCCACCTTTGGCGTCGCTGCCCTGGGGTCCTGCGCTGAGCCCGTTGCCCTCGGCCCCACCGTCTGTAGGGCTCTTGTGCATATGCAGGGGTGGCATACGCTTGTGGATCTCCAGCGTCTGGTTGACGAGGAACGCGTGGGTGGAGCGGGGGCTAGGGTGACTTTTGGGTCCTGAGGGACCATATGCCTCGTATTTACCCAACTGGGCTTGGGCCTCGGCACGTGATAAGGACCCATCAGATCCTGCTTCCTCAGTCCTCCTCTCTAAGGGGCTGCCATTGAGACGCTCCTCGCTGTTGACACGCTGCTGCTTGGACCCCACCTGCTCAGACTGGACAGGGTCAGGATTCAGACGCTTGCGTGTCCGTCGACGGATGATCTGCTCGCCGTTGTTTTGCTTGATAATGTTCAGCGGTCTAGGGGTCTGAAAAAGAGACATGCAAATTATTACATTTTGAAACAGGGGTCAATGACATGATGCATATTTTTCTTAACTATAAATTTATTAAAATAAACACATTAAATTCAGTTTATTCAACTACTATGATGATAATGCTTTAGAGTTTTGAGTGTTGTTTTCCCTCTCAAATTTTTCTATTTAGCTTAAACTGCAATAAAGTTTTGTAATTAAAAAAAATGTAGAGAAGTTTTTAAACTAAAATAAATAAATAAGTAAATAATAAAAAACAACAACAACAACACAAAGCTGCAAACCAGAGTTTCTGTGTTAAAAATGTAACATATTTAATACCAGATTTGGGTACGGTTTGTTACAATATCCATGAGTGTGATCCAGACAAACAAATATTCACACGCTTCCCTAAACGTGTGAGACTGGACCTGATCTATTTACTGCCTCTCTGATCTAATATTGTGATTTCAGTGGAGTGATTCATCCCTTCTGGGACTCAAGAGGACGCACTCCTGTAATTAGACTGGTTAGCATAATAATCTGCCATCAAATGGCTATTAATTACTGCTTTATTTTCATGTATACCAAGCTCAAAAATCAAGGCAGTACAGTGAGTTCACAAATATAAATGAATAAATTATACAAGTGACTTTCAGCCTGTAAGCGAGAAATCAACTTCCTCCAAATCAATTTTGCTACTTCACAAGAAAAAGCCCAACGTAAAAGTATGTTCCTTCTCATTTCTCATCCTTTACGTCTATGCTAAAATGGAAACTACTGTGGTTGGAAAGATGTGAGATATGCATATTTCCTTCAGTGGCAGACCTGAAACACGGAGGAAATAATGGAGCACTTGTCTGTAATCTATTTTTCTGAGCTCAGATTCCTGAGGGGGAAAACTTCAGTAAGGTGACGCAACTCTTCTTCTGCACTGTCAGACACATTCTTCCAAGTCCTTGCTTGATGAAGAGATCACCCACGACTCACCCAGAGATAACTGGCAGAAGAACTATGTCACTCCCCTTTACCACCTTTTGACTAGTTGTTGACTTTGAGGTAGAGGCACATCGCAGGAATCAATCATGTATGGTAGCCACTTGATTTTGTAGCATTCAGATCCACTGTCATGTTTCTAGGCTAAGGAAAGCAAGCTCTCTCAAAGATGGGGAGGCTTGGGAAGACTGATTATTCCAGTATGACAAAAAAAGAAACTATAATTTCTCTGGTACCCATTTTTCCCTTAAAAGCTGGTAAAAATAATTTATGCAAAATCGTAGTTCAAACACAGCCGCCTCGACCAAGAAACAGGAGTTGCATAATTTCAATAATGTTTACCCACTGGGAACTGGAGTTAAATCTAAAACAAATCTTACTGTGTTGCTTCAGTTTAGTTAATGTTCTGTGATGTATGGTGTTGAAATGCAAGAGATCACTCTTTGGAACATGTCAGGCCTGTTGTCTTTCTGAAGAAAGGACCGGAATGAAAGCCAGACAAACAGAAAGAGTGCCCTCTACTGCTGGACCATGTCAGGCCCTCACTACACACACAGACAGAGGGCATTCTTTCCTTTCCCAATCTTCTTTATTTTTTTTATTTATTTTTTTTGTATCTCTTCAGTGTAATTTTCTAATGATTATTATTATTATTTTAAAAATGAACATCACTTGATTAATCAGTTGGCTATGAGTTCTTGACTTTTATGTTTCAAATATCATAGAAAAGAGACAATGAAGTCTCAAAGCCTTTGATTATATCAACAGTACTTTACTACTACAAAATGAATAACTGACTAGAGGGGGGGAATACGTTTGGTTATCCCTGTTCATTTAAAAATAAAATATACATGGATTTTATAGTATGAAGGAAACCAGAATATACAGAGTTCCTGTCCCTTTTTTGTCATATACATTCCAGTTTAATACATATTTATTATATTTTTCAATCTTTCTTTTCTTTTTTCCTTTTTTGAAGTCTGCCAAAATTAGTGATTAGTCACTAATCACTAATCACTAATTCTGGGAGACTTCAAAAAAGGAAAAAAAGAAAAGAAAAGAAAGATTGAAAAATATAATAAATATGTATTAAACTGGAATGTATATGACAAAAAAGGGACAGGAAAAATACAAATAAAAGATGTTTGGCACTAAATGTGCATGACAATACACCCCCCCCCCCCACACACACAAAAAATTCAAATAAATCAATAAAATTCTATGATAAATGCATCCAGCACAAAAAGAAAAATAGCTCTAGAAGTCTCTTTTGTAATAACATATGGTAGTGTAATGTACCCGATTTATTTAATCTCATCTAGTTTTGACAGTTTAAGTACCTCAGCTAAAGACTTACAGGTATGTGTAAGTGTGAAACCAAGCAAGATTTATTTTTAAACAATGAAATGTATTAAATGCTCAAAGGAGCCTCGAAGGCCTGTCTCGACTGTGCTGTCTGTGAACAACCCTGTGCCGAATCTGGTTGCTATTCCAAATATTTCTTTCTACCTTTTGGGCTTCTCTTGTTCCAATGAGTGGTCAGAGTTCAGAAGCTGCAAGAACTTTTTGAAGAACGAATGACATATTCTTTCTGCATCCCACATAAAAAGTTCCATGATGGTGAATCAGAAAAAACGGAGGCAGCTGCACGTTTTATGTCGGGCATTGGCGCATGGCTACTGCGCATGTCCGGTCCTATTATTAGAAGATAAAATCTGAGAGACATTTATTATTGCAATGTGTTCTGGCACGAGGAGCCCAGACCTCCATTTAGGGCTCTCTACAGTGTGGTTTTATGAGGTGCTATTATGAAATGATTTCTGTACAGCATATAAAAGTTTTATTTAAAAATATAAAAATACTACTGGAAACTGACTGCCAGACTGACGTGAAGGACACAGTCTCCGCTGGCTTGCGTTAGCGTACCATCAGTGAAACAGTCACTCGATTATTTATAAAACTGAGGAACCTGAAAGACTATGAGATATCTTCTACTAAACAGCCACACAGCCTTTACTCCGCTTCAGAAATCAAACTGCCGAAAATGACTCAGCATCTTAGAGCAGAAACCAAAAACAGAAACATCAGGCAAACAAATCCTGTAGCCAATCGACAGCATTTCGAAGGATCCCGAGGGCTTCGGAGAGACGTCTCCACAACTTGTTTATTAGCTTCTAGTGGAGTGTGACATGTACACAACCTGATGGTCCATTGCAGAAGCTACTTTAGAGTAAAAGTATACAGAGAAGAAAAAAAAAGCCCTGAAAGAAAGCCTAAATGATCATTTAGTCCTCCGCTAGAAAGCACAGGCTTTAGCTCATCACACCACACAGCTGTAATCATCAAATATCATCAAAGGTGAGCACTGAGCTAGAACTAATAAAATACAGATCTATGCTATTGCTAGTTTTGTATACAATCTGAGGGAAATACACATTTTCACCAGCACTGTATGAAGCCATTGCACAAATATGACTCTGGACCAAAAAAATAAATAAATAATAATTGTCTTAGGTCGCTGGGGTATATTTTTAGCAATAGCCAAAACACATTGCATGGGTCAACATTATAGATTTTTCTTTTATGCCAAAAATCATTAGGATATTAAGAAAAGATAATTTTCCATGGGGATATTTTGTAAATTTCCTACCATAAATATATCAAAACTTAATTTTTGATTATTAATATGCATTGCTAAGAATTCATTTGGACAACTTCGAAGGTGATTTTCTCAGTATTTAGATTTTTTTGCACCCTCAGATTCCAGATATTCAAATTTATACTTAAGACTGGTTTTATGGTTGATTTAGTCACAAATGTAAATAAATAAGCTCAAGAAGAGTAAAGGCAGCAGTTCTCAATAATAGGTTTAAGCTCATAACAGATGACATGAAAAATATCAGAACCGTCATTAAACGTTCTGAAATGATAGTGCCACTTTAAACTCTGCCGTTGTCAAGACGAAAAGTGTGACTTATTTTCTGTCAGCTATCAACAATCAAATTTGAAATGCATGATTCATTATTTCCTGTGTTAATAAAGCACATAAGAAACACACCTTTCTGTGGTTTACATGTCACTTCTGTATAGCCTGTGCACTGGAAAGACTCCTGCACACTTTTTTTTCCAGTCACGCAACATGCCTCAGTCAAGCTAAATACAAGATACAGTTTGCAGTAGAAAAGTTGCAATACATGTAAACATGTTATGCAATACAATTACTTATTAAATTGTAGAACTTTTTATTTGTATCATTGTTATTCTTTTTATTATTGTACACTACCATTTGAGATATTTGTTGAAAGAAACAAATACTTTTATTCAGCTAGGATACATTATATTGATCAAATGAAGACTGGAGTAAATACTGCTGAAAATTCAGCTTTGCCATCACAGGAATAAATTACATTTTATAATATGTATTAAAACAGAACAAAATTTTAAACTGTAATATGTCCCATTTTTTTTTCGTGTGCAACCAGTTATCGCCTGTGAGTCTGATTAGAGCTGAATAATAATTGAAGTCACTGTGTTCCACTCTCATCTAATTCATCTTCCCTCTGCTTTTAATAGCAGTGTGATCTCAGTTGTAAAACTGTCAAGAATTGTTCCCATTTCCCTAAAAGTCATAGCCACCCCACCTTTTCTGTCCCAGGAGCCCAGAGTAAAGACAGATCCAAGCATCAGTACAGCTGCTGCATCAATGAATGATGAAACTCCAACATAAATGTCAAAGTTAGAAAAACTTACAGCATGAGGAAACTTATTTACTCCAGACAGTGTTTAATGTGGGGCAGTAAATAGAGCGTACAGTATTTCACAGGCACGGCTGTGAAGCGCCCATTGATTGCAGGCTCTCTGATGAGGCAGTGCAGACAGACGGCCAGATGTGAGGGCCTGTGCTGGGTCAAGTTAGCATGACTCAAGCCACCAGGTGGCATGGCCCCTGAAAGAGCCTCTTGTGGTCCAGGCACTGTGGTGCCTAAACGCCTTACCCCAGCCGACCACACTGATTCAGTCAGCCCCCTGTTCCCGAGGCTGTGCCACCCAAGCACTGGTCCCGATACCCCGAGGCCACCGATGCAAAAGAGTGCTTCCAACATTGCATATCAAGTCAGGAAGAAACCGTAACACTCACAGACTTGACCCAATTCTCATGGAGCGCCAAAGATTAAAATGCAAAAGCAACGTTAAGTCCAGCAACAGGCCCGAGCACAATGCTTTTTCTGTTACTCCGGCTTAATTACTCAACATGTTGTCGAGTCTGTTTACCCATCATGTTTATCCAGACACAATTTCAAAGGAAATAGAAGAACACCAGAACACTTTCGAGGCTGAACACTAAGCTTTAGGTACAGCTGCAAATGTGGAAAAAATAGCTAATTCAGATGGAAATTTAATTGGGAGAGCAAAGAACGGAGGCGAAAAAGCTAATCAAATCAAGTAATTTAGTGACCGAGTACAGAAATCAGTTTCTTTTCTTTGTGCACAGTCCACACAGACTTACCCAAATAATTGATATAATAGTCAGCTTTATGCATTCATATATGTGACCATGGACCACAAAAGCAGTCTAAAGTGGCTGGGGTATATATTTAGCAAAAGCCAAAAAAAACATTGTATGGGTCAAAATTATTGATTTTTTTATTAAAATTAATTTCAACAACTTCAAAGGCGATTATCTCAGTATTTATTTATTTATTTTTGCACCCTCAGATGCCAGATTTTCAATAGTTGTATCTCGGCCAAATATTGTCTGATCCTAATAAACCATACATCAATGGAAAGCTTATTTATTCAGCTTTTATATGATGTCTAAACATCTTTGTATATTTAAATACAACAGTGCAACAGAATGTTATACTCTTGCATAAAGGACATTTTTTCAAGGAAATCTTGAAAGGAAAAGTTTAAAAATAAAAAAAAAAGAAGAAGAATAATTCTGTCATAATTGTTTCACCCTTCCAAACTTTGACTTTCATAGACTTAAAGGCTTTGGAACACAAAAAGAGATATTTTTGCTAATTTGCTTTTTTCTTACAACGGAAGTGAATGGGTACTAAACATCTGTAACTTTCTGGAAAAAAGCAGCCATACTACTAAACATCTTCTTTTTTCACGCCAGGCTGTTGATCTAAATACAAATTCTTAAGTGACTTACCTGGTTAAATAAAGATTTATAATAAGAAGAAATTTATGTTTGGAACAACATGAAGCTGAATAAATGTTAAAGAAAGACTCCACTCGACTGGGTTTTAAGGTTGTGCCAGTAGGCATTGTGTCTCGGGTTTTAAGGTCAGGTGTTTGTTAGGACTGTGGGAAGTGGGGCTCCCAGCTGGTGCAAAATTACTTCCATAGGGCCATTAGCTGGCTGCAGGGCTGAGGAAGGCCAAAAGGGCTCTTCCCCCAGGGTCCTCGCCTGACAGCACAGAAATAAAGCGATCAAACCAGGGCTGCTACGCTGTCACCTCTCTGTTCATTTTGAACTCTGTTTCTGTGATTTGTGGGTGGGCCGGCAAGGCGTTCTCGCCGTTTCTTGCACTGATGTTTTCTTAGTTTCCCCCCTTACCGAGTGCAGCTTCTGATAGAGGCCACACGCGTTGCACACGTAGCCACCGTTGGCATTCTTCCTCCACAGCGAGGTCTTGGTGGTTAGACAGTTGGCGCAGAAGACCCCCGAGCCCCGCCGTCTCTGAAATCATAAAAAGAGAGCCAAAATGAGTCAAAATAAAAGCAGCCTGAAAAAATTCATGCTCAGCATGGAGATGGGAGGTGAATGTAAATGACAAATCAAGAGAGGCAGAGGAAAAAGGAGAAAAAGGTCCCAAGACTCAGCAGGGTGTTGTTGGATATGGCAGCTCTGATGGAGAGGGACACAGTGTGTCCAATCAGAAAGCCAGGATGAGGCACAATTAATAGAACCAAGCTGATACACTAATTAACCTTCCCGTGATTAATAGGCTTTGTAAGATACCGCTGTGACAGCAACAACACCACCCACTTCAAACTGGTTGGCCCGCACCGACCTGACAATAAATATTTTGATCTTTCAATAAATGTCTCTTCTCCAACACATGCATGACAGGAACCTTTAAATATATGGCTGGGACTCAAAATATCTAGTAGCTTGAAATATTGTACTCTACTGTGAGAGAAGGGAAAAAATAAACCCAAGTAGGGAAAAAAGGAAGAGAGATATAGCCACATGAATCATCTCCCGGGACGGGACAGAAATACCCGAGAGTGAATCCCGAGAGTCAACCGGGGCAAATCAAAGGAATTATCTCGATTATGGTCCCTGCAAAACTCATTTAGCCCTATAGAATGTGTACGATTTATTTAGCCTAACTTCAGACGGCTTGAGCAGGGAGCACATTTCTCCTGCCAGAAAACTACAATGCTCCTAATTGTGCTCTAATACATTTAGAATGGAAAGCTTTCTGCAGACATAATATTGGCTTCGAGTTGCTAGAGCTTTTTTGGCAGGGAAAAGGGCACTTGATTCATCGGGTGTTTCACAACATATCAGTAAAAAGTTTTGGGGCGCCGCCAGCTTCCTATAGGGTAATTTTCCCATCCAGATGCGCCATTGGAGGGGCCCTGCATCAGCTAAACTAATTATGATCTCACCTTCTCTGATGCTTGCTCACTCTACACTTCGACATCTCCCATTAATCACACATACATAGGAAATGAATGTGAAAAGAGAATGAGGGACGGTAGCCCGCACAGCCATAAAGAATAAAAATGATGGCAATAACTTAATGAGATGGAGCAATGTTTTCCACGAGCTATCAACAAATGCAAAGTCACACCGACAACTGCCCTTTGCAACCACAGAGCATCATTCTGATGCACGCAGCATTTCAGACTGAGGGGGAGGGATCTCTTATGGTGCACATAAAAAGGTAGGCACACTCATTGTAGGTCCATAAACACATTTGTAATGCCTTGCAGCAACAATGACTCTCTCCTTACATTAAGCATTAAACTTATCCAAATCAAAGTCTTATCCCTTACAAAAAAAAGTACTGTGTCATTATTATGGTATGTTGATGGTTTTAAATATTCAATTGTTACTTCAAATTACATTTTTAATTCCAAACCTGTATGACTTAAAAGTATTGGACTGTCCCTTTTAGACTGTAAGATATCTGGCATATAATAAATACATCACAAATACCGTGCTGGAAGATTATCTCAAAATCGAATTATGGCTCATTTACGTCAGAATCGGTGCTTTCTTACAACCTTTAAGCGAAAATGTATATATTTTCTGATCTCAGTGGGGTTTTTAGAGGGCCACATGCTAGTCCTGACAGTTTAGACATGATTGATTGATTTATTCTTTCCTATCCTGTTCTAGCGTTACAAGCAAAACAAAGTGTCCGTCATCAGCTTTGTGGAGTTCGCTCCCTGGCCTTCTGGGTTCCAGAGCCAAATCACTCACATGTGTTCCCTCCGCCTGGCCTGCAGTCATTGTACAACAGCCACAGAGAGTTAATATACATACAACCTACACACAGTGTGAGCACAACTGATAATTTATCTTGTTGGTCAAATCATTCATTTGCTCTGGGCCTCCTGTTCAGCCATCCAGAAAGCTTATATGGTTATGTATACAGTGAGTCAAAAGCTTTGGATTTAAAACAATATAAATCAAAAGCTCTGTCTCTCAGAGCCAATACTAAATCAGAATGAAAGGCTGATCGAGTCTGCATCTGACTCTGGTGTCCACTAACAATGACTGTTTCAGTGTTAGAATTGATAAAACTCTTAAATTAAACAATCCTGAAGACTCTATTTTCATCAATGGAGAAAATAAATGAAGCAATAAAAAAAATTAGAAGGCTTTTTTTTTTTTATCCTATCCATAGAGTGTGTGTAAATATATTTTAAAAACAATCCTAAGTTAGTCCACAACAATCATCTAAAGGAAAATTATGCAAAATAAGCAAGCTGTAGTGACAGTTCATTACATTTTAAGCAGGGAGGCGGGATCAAATAAAAGTGGGAGTGTCAAGTTGATATGTGAATGTGTTGAGGAGCGGGTCTTAGGTCAATTACACAGGAAACCCCAGAAATAGCCTTCTCCTGCTGAACGGTGCACAATCCCAGACTTCCTTTTCAATTATCAACTAAACCGGTCTGCCATCTGTAAAAACGAATGCGTACCTTGCCTTGCCAGGTTCTGATTTTTGTTTTTATCTCTTTCTCTCTCCATTACACTTCAAAAAAATGTCAAGTTGGCAAGAGAAAAAAAAGAAAAATCCCATGCACATTCGACTTGCTATCTGCAGCTGCTCACCAAAGGAAAAGGAGGGGAGGCGAATGAGAGAAGGCCCTGATTGTCTTTGTTTTCCCAAAGTGTGGGGCGATTTTTCTCGCCTGCCACGTCTGGCCGTGCTGTGAGGTGATGCATTGTTTTTTTTTTTCCACGGGCTAGAGGGGCCTCAGAGATCCCAGGTCCTCTCTGTTTCCTGGCCTGCTCCAGTTTATCACTGTATCTGCTCTCAGCGCTGCTCTCACTATCTGGTATCCGTCACGGCCTTCACTAGGTGCCATGCATTATCACGCAGCACTGTCACTGGTTAAAACACCACTAATCATAATCAAAACAAACTTTTGTGCTGTCCTTTTATCCACACTCAGGATGAGGTGAAATAATAGGCTGGATTAGGTATTTTTTGGGATCATTTACTTCCATACAGCGAGGGGCTACAACCAAAGTATGCGTACAGGTAGCGCAAGGTTAGAGGTATTCGCAGTAAACAACAAAATGGCTGTTCTTGTTTGCATTGCGGGCTGTGATGAATGACCCTGCTGCACTCTGCCACTTTCTGTGGGTGTAGCCTGTGCATTCTGTTTGTACGTGATTGATTACGCATGCGCTTTAGGGAGTAGGACTAATTCGGTCCTGGTGAGAAGAATCTGAAGTAATTAGAGGCAGGACCTAATTACATCTATTTATTTAACGAGCATGCTCCCACAATCCCATAAAGCTCTCCATTAAAAGCTTCTAGTCTCAGGTGAAAGAGGCGGGGAAGAAACATCGCACCTTTCTGTCTTAAACCTATTAGCATAATCAACTGCTCTCGAGGTTTTGCAACCGTTTTCACATCCATTGTCGACTTTCGGTACTCGACAATGCGCCATCTATGAAAAATGTCTGTTTTAGAGTTGAAAATAATAGCTGGATTTCCAGCAGGGAGATTTCCAGGCATCTACAACGTCAATCCCATAGTCAGTTTTGGTGAGGTGGACAGCAAAATCGTGCCTAAAAGCGGAGGCAGTTAAAATGATGAGGGGAAGCAAGGGATGCTTGGAGACTGACACCCATCACAGATGTAATATGTGAAAATAACGGCTAATGGTGCATTTGGCATGCCGTGTGGATGTAAGAGAAAGGATTCTTTGGTTTAAAGGGGGCGATTTACACACAAAGCCGGTGAAATGAAATTACATGTAATTCACTTAGGCAATCCGCGGGGCCTCTTACATTAAATAAACAATTATTTAATCAGCTGCGGGGAAATTAGGTGAAC
Organism: Carassius auratus; assembly: GCF_003368295.1. Lineage (NCBI taxonomy): Eukaryota > Metazoa > Chordata > Actinopteri > Cypriniformes > Cyprinidae > Carassius > Carassius auratus. The sequence continues at coordinate 90,381 of NW_020528846.1, read as the reverse complement.
CCCTACTGACAATTTCAATTTCTGGAATCCTGCATCAACTTTTCAAGGCTCAGGCAATACCATTGAAGCGCCGTCGGCAAACATCTGGATACAATTGCAGACATATCGAACCATCAAGTCCTATCTTAGGTGGATGCTATACCGGGTTTACGCAAATCCAAAGTCTCTTGCTGAGTCGTAATTATGTAATTCAGTTTGATAAATAAGCTTTAATATACTCTGTGAAAGCTTCATTTCTCCTAGAACCTGGGAGGCCACAGTTCAGGGTAATATTCCCAAATCACATTCACATTTCTTCACGTTGCTCTCCAAGCTCTTCATGTCAGGATGAAGTCTTACAATGCAGTAAGTTGTCAACCAGAAGGTTATTTATGAACTATACGTATTGAAAAGCACGAGCTAGTAGTCAAATTTTTTGTACTACAATTAATATTTCGCATGGTTCTATTTTTTGAAAGTCTGTAAACTTAAGATTTATAAAAATATAAAGTCCATATGAGATGAGATCCCTTATAGCAGTGGTTCTCAACCAGTGGCCCGGGGCCCTTAAGGGGCCTCAAGATAACTTCTTTAACATAAGCCATTACATTAATGTAAAACAAACTAAAACTCAAGATATTTCTTATTTTGATTCACCTCTTCTTGGTTCTTTCTTTGAGTTTTAACTGTCTTGGAAAGCCTGGATATATGAGGTACACTAATATTTGATTTCTAGACCTGGAAAAGTAATGTAAATTAATAAAAACTTTTTTTTTTTTATTTATTTATTTTTTTTTTTACAAATATACATTTTTATGCCAAACTCTAAAATATTTTATCAGGTAGAAATTGAGTAAAAATTTGATTTAAAAAAATCCTTATGGTTAATTATTTTCCAGTAAAGCATAAATGACTGGAAAAACTTACATAAGAATATTCAGGTCTTAAAACATCTGGAATTCTGAAATTTACAGAAACCAGGAGTGTCAGGCCTTTGTATGTATAGTAGACAAAGGGGGGCCTTGAAATCGAAAAGGTTGAGAGAACCACTGCCACTGCCAACTAGTGCCAGTATCCCATTTTAAATATACAAGTTGCAACTGTACATTTATCATAAAGGATAATTATGGCATCATCCTGATGCATTTACAGTAAAAGAAAGACAGAAATGGAGGAAAATGTCAACATGCTACAGCTAACCAGTTCCCACTTCAAGCCACCAAAACTCTCTAAGGAGATGGGCTTCAGCTTTCCATTCAAAGACAGCCCTTCTGTTATCTCCATCCAAATTCCCATCCAACCCCCTTTGTCCTGGCCCTGCACCACACCGCACCGCAGTGTACCCCACTGACACACGAGACTATCTGAGCCTTGGCTTTCTCTCCAAATCAGATTGAATCGGAGGACATGATCAAAGACAGACGGGTCTCTATCTGGAAGTGTGAAGCACACATATCCGTTTGCACTCAAGAGGGCTTATGGTTATAGTCATGAGAGTACACTATTGTACTGCAAAATCAAAGGTCTCCCTCCTTCTTGTGCAAATAGTAGGCAGCTTTATGTATTGAGGAATAATCTACTCCAGAGGCTGAACAATGCTCTGGTCTCCCCTTACCGCTACAAAGGCATTAAGCCTTTTGACACTATCACTACACCCGTATCCCTTATCTAGGTCTTCCTTAGATATGTGCTATCCTCTTCAGAGAAACAGTTCCGAGGACACATCCTGTCTCGGTGACAGTAGAGGAAATCCGGATACACCACAGCTGGCCTCTAAATGTGTCATCTGTCACCTCCATAAGGTCCTCTTCAATGCTGTTTGTGTCAACTTGTCCTGGATGTCACAACATGGGGCCATCTGACGCGAAACAATAGTTAAAGTGACTGACAATGACGGGCAGGAAAAAGAGCAAAATGTTCAAGCATGACTTCACCGGCACACCTGCTCGTGTGTCAAAGAGGCCAATGGGGTTACTGGCAGTCATAGAAAGGGTGCCTCATAATCTAGAAGCATTTTCTTGTATCTACACATAAATATCATCTCCTATAGATGACATAGATAAAAAAAATAAAAATAAAAAAAAACTGGTCTCAGATCAGTATTTTAATCTCAAAGTTCATCATATATATATATATATATATATATATATATATATATATATATATATATATATATATATATATATATATATATATATATATATAAAGACCTACTTGTTCTCTGATAAAACTATGAATTAAATGCTGGTACACATCTATTTCTTTCTTTTAAAAAAATATATATAAAAAATGGAATTACATTCATACATTAATTCATTCAAAAACTTGAATACACCTTTTTATGGTGAACATGTTAATTTTGATATATATATATATATATATATATATATATATATATATATATATATATATATATATATATATATATATATATATATATACACATATATATATATATATTATTAAAATAAATTTTAAATGTAAAATAATTGATAATAAATTCACAAATGTCAAAGTGATCCAACAGTGCTAATTTTAAAATTAAGAAATGTCTTATTAAAAATGGCACTGCTTCACCGTTTATTAAAATTTGTCAAGAGTCACATGCTGTAACCAGATTGCTAAAACATGTGAGAATTAAAAATAAATAAATAAAAAACATAAATTATATCATAGAGAAGACCCTCATGATGGTTTGTCAAGGCCAATAAGTCTATTTAAAAAAAAAAATCTGATAATTAGACATTTTAGTTTAAACGTTAGTTCAAGTTATAATGTTCCCCAAATCATTTATACATTAATAATTTAAATAAAATAAAGCAATAAAATAATAAAAAAATCTATTTTATTATTATTATTATTATTATTATTATTATTATTATTTTAATAATATAGAGGTGTAAAGTCATGTATTCAATGTGTAAGAACATTTTACTTTTTACTTGATAACACTGTTTTCAGAGTCATTACAATTCTTGAAAAGATTTTAAAAAGCCTATGAAACCAACGTGAACACATTTCTAACACAGTGTGTCTACACCGGACGAGACCTGCACGATGCAATGTGACAAAAGACAATATAACACATTATATTCAGTGATGCTGTTTTCACTGGATGTGGCGGGATGCATCACAACAAATCCCCGACAGTAAACTGATGCCACGTTCCATTTATGATGTACTGAATCAAACTACAAATGATTTGCAACGGTCGCTTTGTTGCATCTGGTGTAGACATGGTGTAAGACCTTGGCACATGTTTTAAAGAATATTTACATTTTCTAAGATTTATCCTATTTCATGAACACTCATGCATGTCATTGACCTGTGCTGCAAATTAGTTTGGCCTTTACCAGGTCTCAAACCAAATGATTGTTGCAAAACAGCAGATGGATGGAAGAGTTGAGAGGTATCATGTAAATAAGACTTCACCATGAAACATTTTCAAAATGTTCTCTGGCCGGGGGCAAATAATCAGATTTTGTCTTCTCCAAACTACGTAAAATAGAGACTGTGGGAACTGCCACTAGCAAAACTCTGGCACAGTTTGCTTTAATAGTGTGTGCTGTAATATTGTGTAGAAAGGACATAGAAACCTCAATTCACCTTGCCCTGGAGGGGAAACACAGGACACAGAGACATGTGAAGCTGCATAGTGTGGGAGAGAGACAGTCTATACTACACAACACTCAGCACCTGAATGTGAGCCGCACCGTACACTCACAATGACAGCCTGTTTTCCACTCAACTAGTGTTTCTCTGCTGTAAAGTTCACATAAGCTTGCTAAAGTAAGATGTGGGCTGCTGTACGTTCGTGGCTTTGCAATAAACAACAAGTTACGAGAACGCCACTGTTGAGAATGACTTAAGCAGAAAAGAAGTAAACCACATGATTGCACACACACACACACCGGGGTATTCACACCTAGCAAAAGCAGACAAACTCTTGCTTTCCATTTATGGGCAATTAAGCCAACTGGAAAATACTCAAAAATATAACCAGAGCTTTTCAGCTCATATCAGTTTCAATGTTAGACATAGAGCATCCCAATAATTGCCCTGTAACTCAGAACCCAATATTTTACTGCGCTCAGAGAAAATATCAAATTCACAAGGATAACACTCATACGCTCCACCTCAGAGAACAGTCTGGCAAATGTACCCACTCGAAAGCAGAACGAGAGAGAGATTTTGTGTAGTAGGCAGTCACTGCGTGGGATCTGATATAATAGTGACACCTTGATAAACATGGTCAGATCTGGTTGAGGCAGCTTGCTGCTCCTGGATTAGGGCTTCAGGGTAGTCCAAAGACATTATATTAAATCTAAAAGTAACTTTGGGAATGATTTTGGAGACTTTTTTCTCTTATGCGTACAATTTGAATGAAAATATCAGACTATAATTAACGGCAACATGTAATTTTTGCATTTGTCATTCAAAGTTATTTTTAAAATGGTCTTTCATTCAGATCATTATATTATACAACAATGTATAATGGGACACATTAGAAGAAATCAGCTAGGCAACTTCTTAAGAAATGTTTATAAATGAACCTTTTGCTGATTGTATTTTAATTACTTCAAACGCTCTACTATTATTTGTTCTCTTACTTGTCTGAATTTCATCTCTTGGTAATCATCAGCTTTTAAAACTTACAAGAGTTATAAAAAAAATTATATTTAAAACTCTAAAAAGATATATTTTTTTTAAATAAAAGAGATATTGCAGAACTGAGAAGCTGTTGAACAAGATATTAAACAAACATAATTTTTTTTTTTAAAGGCATTAACACAAAGTTGCTTTGACATGGGTTTTTACATAAACAAACTTCTGCAGGAGATAGATGATGAACTCAAAAATGACAGGAAAAACTGGATGAAAAAATGATAAGCTGCGGGAAACCAATGCCCCACTAAACTAAAATTAGCAGTAGCGTGACTAACTCCAAGGGGCTCAGACAGAGATCCTATATCATGTTGCCCAGAAATCATTCACCCACTCAGAGTACACAGGAAGGGACCATCATCCAGCAACTAACACTAATGAAGCCTCCATGGAGCTTCCATAGTTCAGTGCCCATCAGCTCAAATCACTATACATCGACACTAAGCTACAGTAAGACAGAACGCTCCTGACTGACACTACAGCACAGGCACGTTTGGATGTGCATTAAGTTCAAGTACATGAAAACCACACACTCTAAAAAACGCTGGGTTGTTTTTTCAACCCAACTGCTGGGTTGAGGCCGTTGGATAGGACTTTGGGATGTTTTAACCCAAGTTTGGGTTGAAAATAACTATCTTTTTTAACCCAGCGGGGGTGGGTTGAGGAAGCGGACGTGAAGGAGAGCACGCACGTCACGTCAAAATCGTACGTCTCTCCAGTGCGAGCAGCCGCCATTTTCTCAGCGTGATAGAAGCGAGAAGCGAGTGAAAGACTATGGTAAGTAACGTTAAATATTCAAAATGTAAAGTTATCTTTTATTGTTTACCCGGTTGTATGAAAGGCGGAAGGTTTTATGAAAGGCGGAAACAAAGGAGCTTAACGTTATATAAAAAAACGGACGCGGTTTTCGCCTCGGACACGGAGGTCTTAACTGCCTCATGTAACGTTACTGAACGGAGGATGTACTTTTAATATAACGTCTGTGAATGTATTTTGTCATATTTACATAAGATTTTACATTATCTGTTCTCTTTGAGGCGTTAACAGACGGTTATGGTCACGGTTACGCTCATGTGAATTTGCCTTTTTTTTCGCGGTTAAACTGAATGTATGTTTGTCTCCTAAAGGAAACGGCATTGTGTAGTAAAGACTAGCATAATTATTTTGAGGCTGTTGAAGTGGTAACTGTTAAAAGTATGTTTTACATGTAATGTTTCAGACTTGTCCAGCTCCTGTCTTCATTGTCCTCGCGCTGAGAGTTAAAGACACAGAAGCTGTTTGTGTGAGGAGTCACAGACCTGTGTGAGGATGAGGAGGAGGTGTTCTTCTGAAGAGAGGGACAGACGGTTTAAGGAGAGTAAACTTCAGCATAACATCAAGTTATCTTTATTTTTACTAAGACTAAAATAATGTGTGTGTTTTTTTTTTAGATGTTGAAATCCAGAGACAAGATAACTTCATTCTTTTGAGACTGATGTAAGTTAAATTATTATTACTTTTTTTTTTTTAGAAAATTTATGTTTCTGTTGTGTCCTGCCTGTTAACTTCACATTTTGATGCAAAAACAGTGTGATTTTATATATGTATGTATGTATATGTTAATATTTTATTGAAGCCATTGATGTCGCTCTTTGCAGAACTCAAACTAACTGGAGTTAAGGACACACAAGTCTGCTTGTGTGAGGAGGTGGTTTTCTCAGCTTCTTCTGAAGAGAGGGAAAGATCGTATAAGGCAAGTAAACTTCATAATTTCATGTTATCAGTTGTTGTTTTTTTACTAAGAGTAAAATAATGTTTGTTTTTTGTTTTTGTAGATGTTAAAAGCAAGAGACATGGGAGAGCATCATTCCCTTGAGATTTTATGTAAGTTATTTTTAGAAAATACATTTTTCTGTTGTCTCCTGCCAGTTTACTTCACATTTTGATGCAACAACAGTGTGATTACGTGCTCATTTCATTAAGACCATTGATGTCTGTGTTTTTATTGCAGAAATCAAACCAAGTTTGGAGTTGTCTTGTCTGATTTGGAGAGTCATCATTCTTGGTCTGCGCTCTAAGAGGTAAAGTTCACACAAAAAATCATTTACTTGCCCTCAAGTCATTCCAAATTTATAAGACTTTTGTCTGTCTTTACAACATAAATTAATATATTTTTAGTTTTCTCATAATATTTGTTAATCTATTTATAGTTTAGATAATCAGTATTTTCAAGCTTCATAAATATAGAGTTATTGTAGAAGTAAATTCTGATATTTATATATGAATACATCTTAAATTATATGATAGCAAACATGTTCAAAATAAAATATTGGTCTCCCAGACCAGCAATGGAGGACACAAAAAGAGAATATTAAATATATTCATATGTTTTCCAAAAAATGAACAGAGTTTGTATGAGTCTGGAAAAACATGGGGAGAGTAAATTATGAACATTTTAATTATTTGGTGAACTAACGGTTTGAAGAGCAGCCCTCCATGTACATGAATATTGTGAGGTATGTGAATGTCATGTCTGTTTTAATGTTTCAGTAAAGAAGCTTTCTGAAAGCAATATTTATTCAAACAATATCGCCTGCCCTCACACTAGTGCTGCCATTATAGCCTTCTGGAGCGCTGTGGTGGACTGAGACATTAAACAACCGCACAAAGTGTTGAAACTTTAAAACCGATTGTTTACCTATCCTTACGGATGTGAATACACCTCTACCTGAAAATGGATAGTTTAATTAAATGTTTAATTTTTTCAAATTTGTTTCTCTTAGGCCACTGATGAAGAACAGGCGGTGACTGGGATGAATGCTGGTCAGAGAGGAGAATCTTCTTTCCCCTAAACAGCACTGGTTTTAAAGGAGGACGCTGCCCTGGATGATGTAGAAGATGTCACATGCTGTGCTGATGGGGTTTCTTCATGATTACATCAGTTATGCTAAAGAGATCATGAAAATTGACCGTGATGCATGATCTGTATTCATGGACTATGAAACAAACTGTAAGTGTATAATTTGTAAAAAAAAAAAAAGTTAAATGCTTTTTCTGTGTTGTTTAGTAGAAAAGTTTACACTCTGTCATTCATACACCTGCTCACATTCTTTCACACACACACACATGCGTCTGTTAAAGGTTATAATATCAAAGTTAATGTTGTGATTTATTTGTGTACTGTCATGCCAGAATAGTTGGAAAAAAACCTAACTAATTGTAAATTTATTGTATGTGTTTTCGTATATTTTTATACAATATATACAATTGAACAAAGTCCAATTTGATCTTAAGTTATATTCATCAAATGTTCAATGCTTTATGAACTCTGTAGCTGTTAATGCCATCCTTTTCTGCATTTCTTCTAACATGTTACTTTTTGACTTTTCTCTTGTTTTTAATAAATATTTTCCTTTTGGTAATTATTGTTTGTGTGTAAAAGTGATATTTAAAATGAACAACATTTGTAGGTTTAATGCCTAGCTCAATTTGGTTTAATTTTAACGTAGAAATGCATTGTTTCCCCACATGGCTGCACTCTGCGAGTTTATTTTCTGCCAGCAGGAGGCGCTAAGAGCGGGAGAGGTAGGTTTCTCCGGTAACGGCTGCAGAGCGGTGCTGAGCTCACAAACGCTGCCTTATCAAGCACATGCGAAATGATATCGAACATTTTCTAAATACAGTAGTTTTCCTTCTGAAATACAGTGATAAAAAAAAACACCCGCTCTGTTTTTTTAAACCCTGCAATATAGTCATTTTAAACCATAAAAAAGGCAACCCAGCAGGCTGGGTTAAATATGATAACCCAACTGGTTGGGTTAAAACAACCCAGCGCTGGGTTCGTCCCTTTTTGACCCAGCGCTGGGTTGTCAAAATAACCCAAATTGGGTTGTTTTCAACCCAGCAGTTTTTAGAGTGCAAGGAGCAAAAAAGCACAAGGAACATTTCAGACATCATTTAATAATGAACAATGTTATTTGATAACATTGAGAAGAAGTTCTCCTTGTCTGTTTGAATCAGTAAAGTGCAGCTTAGTAAAACCACTTTGATAAAACTAACATGATGTGTTCATTGCGCAGCTAGACTGTGGAATGTTTGGAAAAGTGTATTATTCATGGGACCGGCTTCACAAGTAGAGCGCCCGAGCAGTTTCATGGGTTGTAATTGCCTAGCAACCCTGAACAAGTGAGCTCTCTAAATTAGCTGCTAAAGAGTGGGAGACGTTTGAGCTAGTTGAGTAAAATTCATTGTGTTGAATTTGGATAATTATGGGAGTTTTCAGGCACTGCGGTAATGAATGGCACTTTGTTGGATTAAATCCAGGGCTAAATGGTTGGAATATGGCAAAGATATACTGGCATACTGACTGCATGGAGAAATAGGAGGAGGCCAAACCAGCCCACAATATTTTTTTTCCCAAAAAAAACACACTTATGCATATTTTAAAAAAATATGCACTAGAATGTGAGAAGATAGATTAAACTACTAGGGTTCTCAATTGAAAATGTTAATGTAGTAAAATTAGGTAAGGGCTGTTATTTTTCATGTCGTCATATCGCCAGTCTGATCACTGATCCACGATATTATCGTGCATTGGTGGGTGGGGCAAGAGAGAGACTCTCTGTACTTGTCATAGGCTATTTCATAACTATCTGGTGTTTTAAACCGTACATGCATGAGACAGAGCCTATGGAAGCACCACTAATCAAAATAATATACATTCAAACATACTGATAAACTAACATGTTAAATATAAAAAATATATATAAAACAGCTAGTTCATATATATTCTGATAAAACATTTATACCTTGCTATTAGGACCGGTCTCTGACATCCATTGACAGCTCTGTGAACTTGCCCGTGGTGGTGGGAGAGGTTGGAATGGAAGATAAAGATTGTGTGAACAAGTGTCTTATACACCTAATGAGCTGACACTAGGAGTAACTTCTTAAAGTGCCACAACTAACATGTGTTTCACATGGGGACATAACCAATCTGTGGGAGCCAGAATACTTTCTGGTTGGTACTTATGCACTTCTTCACTGAAATGCAAATAAATTTCTAACCTTTATATAATGCTTTTTTTTCTGGATTTTTTGGTTCATATTCTGTCTCTATCTGTTAAAATAAACCTCCCATAAAAATTACACTTCATTTCTTTGTAAGTGGTCAAACTTACAAAATCAGCAGGGGATCACATAAATATTTCCCCCACTGTATATACTGATGTGATTAATTCAAATTTATAATAATTTAGCAGTAAAGGGGGAAAAGAGAATATGGAAGTAAAGGATGAGGAAGTAAAGTTTTTCTGAAGTCTGTCACAGCCTCTTGGCAATGTTCACCTTGACCCCGCTGGCCTGATGAGCTCTGCTCATTTCCCAACACTGGGCTTCTTCCCTACCACTGAGCTAATCAGAGCAGGCCGGTCACACAGACCAGCATCCGCCAAACAGGCCAGCAGTGGAGGAGGAGAATCTATTTTAGGACACAATTCTGGACCTCCACATTCAAAAAGTCACATGAAGACATGAAAAGTGTAATTTGTTCCCTTCCTTTTAACAATTATGCCTTTACTGTACTAGTAAAATTTAATCAGTCATATGCCTGAAAAGTTACTGGAACATAATCTACGGATTCTGAATGGCAAATACTTTAATTGTTCTGTATAGAGTCACCAGGAATACCAACAGTTACAAAAGCAATGCCAGCTAAACTGTAGAAACAGGCCATTAACTCATACAGATATAATGAAACTAGCTCAATCTGATTTCTAACAGTTACAGCCTCAATGTGCTGGACTGTTCCTCAGGATCCAGAGAGCACAATGTTTTTAATGGGCATGAGCAGAGCTAAGGTCTATTACCAATTCCATCTAAAAGAGACTTTCGAACTACAGGGCCCCCATCTGCCCTCAGGTAAATTGAATGACTAACCTGTTTCCAATTTTCACACTAACTTGAATGTCTAAAAGATATCTCATCCAATCTCTTTCTCATATGGTGCAATTCACACCTTTAACAATGAAACAACATATTCAGCAATTTTCTTCTGTGTCTGTATCGCTTTTTCTGTTTTGACCTTTGCTGCTAGCTAGCATTCACGCAAGCCATTCTTAAAGTTGCTGTATGTATGATTGACACAGAGTGGTTGAACTACACTGAAAAAACGGACTCATCAAATTTACTAAATATGTTAAATGGTACGTTGTTGCAATCAATTTATTTGAGCTATATATATATAAAAAAAAACTAATTTAGTTGATTAACTTTCAGCAAATTAGATTAACTATTTTATTTTTATGCGCCCCCTCCTCCTCAGAGGGACACCTGCACACACAGGTTGCCAGTCTGACGACACAGGAACACATTAAATGAAATACGCTGTGTCTGTCAACTGGCAACCCGGTGTGCAAAAATACAATTGGGTAAAGTGTAGCATTGTTTTTCAGATAGACAAGTATGTTAACTTAGCATGTTTTTTAAACATCTGCAAATATTTTATGGTATTTTTATGCTTTAGTAGAGTCAAAAACGTATATACAGCACCTTTAATTACATCTCTAAAGGCTTAAATGTGCTTGTTTGTGGACTTTTAATTAATGTAGCAACTGTAAATCCCATCTATGGGCACCAGAGGCAGGAGATGAAGGGGTTTGGTGTGTAGGCATTTTGTAACACTTTGATTTGAATGAAGAGCTGAAAGTCAAGCACACACATATTCGACAGTGTGTAAGTTATGTTAGAACAGATGAGAACTTGACCCTTATTCATTCAGTAAATGAAATCCAATATCTATTACACTGAATATACTTTGATGTTTGCACCTTTTCATAAACCTGGCACTGAATAATCAAGTTACTGACCTCTCAAAAGTAAAAAATATTGGATAAATCTTTCATGGTTAAGACGGTGAAGCTGCTTTAAAACAAAATATACTGTATAAGCACTATAAGTACTATAAAAATAAAGATGATGACTTTTCTGTTCCACAGAATAAGGGTAAAATACATTTGGAATGACATAAGTAAATTCTCAAAATTAAATTTTTGAGTAAACTATCACTTCATATACAATTAAAATGTATATTCTGTGATAGATATGATAGCTTGATCTGCCTGCTACAGTATTTTCTCCTCTTTACAGACTTCATAAAACTTCCACACAAATTACATTTTGGGAAATGACTGCAATGCAGCATCTCAAGAACCCGTAACTTTCCCAAACTGCTGATGTAAAACAAGCAGGCGGTTCTTCAAGCCCCTGTGTGCTCAACGTTCTTGTTTTGGGTTGGCGAGTAGGTCACATAGATATGTATATACATATCTATGGTAGATTGCCTCTTCTTCTGCTCTTTCCTGTCATGACTGGTAGCATTGCATTACTGGGCACTCCCTTCTAGATTGTTCGCCTATAACTGACTGTATTGGTGACAGTTAGAGATAAATATATATGTACTGTAACACCCTTAGGGCCCTATTTTAATGATCTAAATGCAAAGTGTAAAGCGCACGGTGCAGGTGCACTTAGGGCGTGTCCAAATCGACTTTGAGTTATCGACGGAAAAAAGGTCTGTGTGCCGGGGCGCATTTTTGGAATGGGATGTCACTATTCTCTTAATGAGTAATGGCGTAACATTCAATAAACCAACCAGAGTGTCATCTCCCATTCCCTTTAAGAGTAAGATGCGCTCACGCCATGGCGGATCGCTATTTAGATGGCGTAATTTGTTGGTGCAAAAGCTGAATGCTTCTCAAGCGAAGAAACTGATCTGCTCATGCGCTAAAGTTACAGCGTGCAAGCCGATCATCTACAGGACAAGTAGGAATGCACCAAAGCTCCGCATGATGAGTTAGTTAATATATATGTGTGTGTCTTGGCATGATTGTTCAATTAATTAGCCAATTTCGTTCATCATTATAACTAGTAATAGGCTGAATTGCATATAGGTAGCCTAATTCTAATACATGAAATGACTATCCATCATTAAATTTCTATATATATATATATGTCTACACAATATTTTTTTTTACACTTTAATCCTTTTGTTTTTAATATTTACCATGTTTGTGTGATGTGCATCCCTGTGTGTTATAAGCAAAGTCAATGCGCACCGTGGACCCGCCCAGAGGCACATTTTCTACCAGCGCGCTTTTTAAATAACCAAAAAATTAATATCAATATAATATTATTGACTTTAGACTTTAGACCAGGTTTGAGTTGGTCTATGGTGCAGTCTATTTTCAGCTCCTTAAAATAGCAATGTGCCAGCGATGCGCCTGAACACACCTCTTTTTTAGACCAGCATGCCCATGGGCGCACAAATGGGTGCAAATGCATTTGCTAATTAAACGACGTGGTGCTGGATGGGAAAATGTGAACGGCGCGGGACTGAAACTAGCAAACACACATGTGCTGCACCTTGCGTCGCATTGCCCCATATATGATATTGCCCTTAGTGTATAATTAAATCTAACATGAATACAAAACAAATGTTCACAATAAAAGTACAAAATATGTTTTACAAATGGCACATATCAGTTTATTTGTATGCTGACATAAAAAATACATATTTTTTTAACTTCCATTCAAAAGGTCTTTCAAGCTGAACAGGTTCAAACTTTGAGAATAAAAGGGTTTATATCATGATAGATCTAATTCTCCTTGATCTTTTGAACAATACATTTTTTATGCAAACTGTAATTTCAGAACTCCAGACTTTCTCCCTAGTTTAAAAAGGCTATGGAAATACAGCTGTAAAAATTGAGAATGCTTTTATCACATATTATTACATGCATAAATGAGTGATCAGTCTTTTTATGAGACAGATGGAAGTTCTGAATGTTTTATAGGAGGTAAATCCTGACCACAAGCTATTTTCTGTGGTTGCTGAATGTCGCTGATGAGTATTATGGGAGATGGCCATTCTCTTACACCAAAACCAATAGAGATGAGCACAGCAGCTGTGATCAATACATGAATTACAATTTTGTTCTTTTTCTCTGCTCTTGAACACACTCTGTGGAGAGAGTAAGCTCATTGCATGCATGGAGATGGGCTACGCTGGAGGGCTTACAACAAACAGGCACAGGCTTAAGACTGACCCAGTGTGCGTCGCTGGCTGAGTGGATCGAAGCCTATCTAGCGTGGGCAGTGATCAAAACAGCCGTGAAGGGAATTGATGGAAGTGGAGAGCGGGGTCACAGTGTTCTTTTTCACAGAAGTCTTATGACAGTGAATCTTTGAACCAAAAGAATGATTGATTATAGAACTATATTTCTGCTGTAATTATTGAATTCCTATGCATATGATGACCCTTGATTTGTGTGTAGAGGGACTGGGTTACTGAACTATTTCAGTTGGCAGTGCAAAGTGGTAGAAAATATCTGAACTAAATGTCATCTAAACATGCACTAGGAAAGTATCCATTTCTTGACAAGTTTTGTATAGGAAAAAAGTTTTTGGCAACACTTTAGATTACGAAACACATTTACTATATACTAACGGTCCATCTGAAATTGCCTACTGTCCAATTATGTACTACATTTAAATTTAAACTTACTTCACAACCATTAAAAAGTGCATTCTATATAATATGAATATGGGTAGCATGAATGAAATGCAGATGTACTGCGTCCTCTGTATTGTTACTACCACATGACCTCCAAGTGTCAGTTGTGTCGCTTCGCTGCCACTCATAAATCTTCTCCTGTGGCCTCATGGGATAGTAAAGTGTCCATTGACTGAGCATGTCAGACGCAATCTGTGTACTTTTCACCTATTGTTTTCTGAATACTACAAATTCAGACATAGTATTCTTTTGGTATATGGTTTTCTAGAGTTCTACAGTTCTCCCTCAATAAACTCATAATTAGTTGCTTATTGATAGTAAGTTGTTGCAGTATTTAATGTTTAGATATTGGGTAGGGTTAGGGGATCTAGAATATGTGCATGCATTAATAAGTGCTTTATAATTATGTGCTTTAAATTATATGTACTGTAATGATAAACAGCCAATATGCAAGTAATAAGCAAACTGACTGACATTCACTTCTGCTACACACCACTAAGCAAACCAATATGAAAATGGGAATCCAAAATTAGATACTTCACTACACCAGAAACTACAAGACAATATATAGAAGTATATAGTATACAGTGCACAGTTAGGCTAATGTACGTATTGCAATACGTTACTACTAGACAGAACTTTACAGATATTAAATTGTGTAATTATAAAATGCATAGTTCCTACTTCTGATTCGAACTGTAGAATATGAAATAAACTAACAGAAAAAAATACAACTGTATACAGTATACAGGCATAAAAACTGCATATATAAAAAAAATATAAAAACGTAATCAGAATTAAAATGAACAAAATAATCAATATCAATATCAATAAATTAATGAATACAGAATAATAAATAAAGTTGCTATTTTGCTTGGCAACCATATAGAGCCCAAAACTGAGAACTATGAACTACATTACATGAGTTTGTTTTTTCAAGAAATTAAGAATTATTTTAAATTGTATTTTATATTTCTGATTAGATGAGCTGTGTTCAAAGTTACTAATTTAATCTAAATGATATAATGAAGAAAATAATGTGTATCTAACTAAACTAAATGAAAAAGATAATAAGAATACATAAAACAAATAAACAAGTAAATGCAAAGTTGCTATGTAGCTTTCAACAGTAAACAGCCTACAGTTAAGCTAATGAACTAAATTACTTTGCTTTGCATCATGACTAAAAATGACCTTTAACCTTGGTAAAAATCACTGCAATTCAAGATTTCGAATGCCGGGTTGCTTTATTGACTGGCCTGAAAAACATCAAACCTATCCTTGAAGCAATGGCAAGAGTTTCACTTTGCCTGCCAAAATGTCCTTCTCCTGAGCAATCGCTTGTTGGATCCATCAACCTAAGTGGCTTATGTATGGGGAATACAGAATTCTCTTCCGTCAGATCAATGAAACTGCTAATAGTCTTAAATACTTTACAAGCTTTATTAACCTAACGCCTACTTTATTTCCTTTATGACATGAGCTCTATTTCAGAGGACACAAGGTCTGAATGTCTCTGATGCACATTACACAAAAGGTGTCTGTCAAGAAGGCAACGTACCAATCAAAACACATGGCACCAGTTCATTTGAGGTGTCACTGCTGCTGATGTCACTGGTAAGAGCCCTTGTGTCTTCACAGGACTCGCGGGACCTAATTCACCTTCGTAACGAGAGTCTGTCAAAATGCCAAACTCGATCGATAATTGAGTGAAAGGTCAGTGTGGCCTCTCTGAACAGTATTCAATACTTAATTACCAGAGCTGACCTGCTCTACAAATTTGAATGGGTATTTAAAGGAAGAGAACATTTGCAACATGACATCAGCAAGAATGAGTGATGCTTCAAGTATTTATAAATGCTTACGGAAACACACACACCTGTGCATCATTGGTCAGATCTGACAAAGTCTACAGAAGAAGTGGGGCTTAACTGGGATTTTATAAAGACAAATAAAGAGTCATGCATAGCTTTAACCATTTATTAATTTGATTCCTGTTATTTTGTTTGACTCAAAGGTGACGTGTGTTTTCAATTGCCCTATTTGCTATCCACTGTTAGCAATTACGTGCATGTGTGTCTACTCCAGAGAGTTTGACAGACTGGGTAACATAAGTAATTATGTTTGGTCTACTTGTTGACACTATGTGTGTGTGCTCATGTGTAGGATATATGCGGGGAAAGTATGCCTTTTCTACACCTTACACATATCATATGACCCAGCATCTGCTATCTCAGGGTTTGACTTTGGAAAGTTCAAGAACCACATTTATTTATTTATTTTTAATAATTATATGCTGGAAATTAAATCCCAATTTTTCTTTTTTACATTACGTTAGCATGCATTCATGTAATAATTCCAGTGCATTAAACACTTTACAAATGAAAAGTTCTTTATCTTGTTTCACACATTAGGAACAATCTAACAACAACAACAAAAATCAAAATAGTATTGCATTATAAATTCAGATCTGATAAATCACATTTGAAGCTATTCAAGCATAAAGACAACATATCTACACAAATGACAGCAAATCAAAATGCAATGAGATTATGACAAAAAATAAAAATAAATAAATAAATAAAAATAATTATATATATATACTTTTGAAGTAGTGCTGTTTTTTAAAGATTATCTTCACCTCTCTAAAAGGATGTTTCAAACAAAAGAAACACTGACAACAACAGAGGCCACACTGGCAAAATTCTGATACCTTTTGTGCTGATGTCAGCCAGCTTCTGACAAAGGTACGCCCAGTTTCAACAACAGATCACTTCAGAGCATGGCTAAGATGCCAGAGCAGAGGCAGAAAACTCAAAAATCAATTTAACTGTTCTGGAGGCCACTGCCCATGCAAGAGTGGGGAGAAGAAATGGATTTTCTGCTTCTTGCAGGTGGCCACCTTGACATTTCCAGACACTGCGAAACTGTGTATAAAAGAGACGTGTTCTTAAAAAGTGCCTCAGGAGTGGTAACACTTCATCTTATCGGAATAGTTCACCCGAAACTGAAAATACTCATTGGTTAAATCACCCTCGTGTTGTTTCCAAACCCAAATAACATATGACTCTCTTTGTAAAGAGCAACTAGCACTTTGCGGAATACCTGCTTTTGGGTTGCATGAAAGAAAGGATGTAGCCAACCTTAAAGGTCAAATGAAGTTACATTTTACTTTTTTTAAATGTATTTAGCTAAATTATATTTGTTTCCCAAAAATGTTATTTAAAAAGGTAAAATATTTAATATAAAAATGTGTGTATTGCAAAATATGAACTATATATGCTATAATATAAAAACAAGATACAAAAAAAACAGTCTTGTTTGCTTACTTAAGCCTCTTTTATATGAGTGACCGAATTTCAATAGTTTTTTCAAAAGTTTTACTCGTTAATTTACTCGTAAATTTTCTGTGAATATAAACTATAAATATAAAATGAGAGTGAGACACAGGAGAAAGAGTCTTCAGTTTTCAATTTCATTGTTTTAAACTCTGTGATATATTCTTCATGAGTACAAAGCTCATCAAGCTTGAGAAGGGGATGAGGGAGAAGAAAAACCCCTCAGAAGTGAGGCTGCAGCAGTGCTATTTAGAAACCACTGCGTCACTGCAAGTGGGGGCTTACCAGTATCAGACATGGTAAACCCATCTGATATTAATGTCCTATTCCCACACGCCCTGCGCTGGGAAAACAGCAGCACTCGTACAGCATACAAATGCTCTCGTACGATGACAAATGATGGGCGAGCTGTGAGCTATGAAGGCACGGGCCCACATGCGCATGCTGTGGCTGTGAGTTACAGCTGACGCAGTGGGATCTCAACTGACACAACTGAGAAACACTTTTATTTAACTCTAAATACAGTTTGTTGGGCTGTGGGCTGGTAGTTCTAAACATGGAAGCAGAGGTTTTCATGCGGAAGCCACAAGTTTGATACCTGCTTGTGTCATGTATACATTTTCCTTTCCTCAACCTGCTTTATTAGCGAAAATGGCAAAAACTGAAAAAAATCAAATTAAAGTACACACTAAGAGAATGCAAAGTGTTCATATAGTTGTTATTCTTGTCTGTGTTATCACTGTCAGTTGGGTTATGTCATGGCCTCTGGTTGACCAACCCACTCCCATCATGTGCCTTGGGTGGGACGATGGTAACAATGATTTGCCCATCGTTTTGCCTCAGCCCAACTTGTGCACATATTCACACACCCACACACACACACATACATACAGAGCTGACCTTCTAAATGGCAAAATATAGCCACGCTGGTAAATATATGACATAGTTTTGACTGAACTCAAGTAAATGCCTGCACAGGAAATACAAGCATAGTGCTGAACTCTTCCATAATGACTCAGCAATTCTGATGGAGGGGAATCCCCCATTCACAGCTTCTTCTACCTGCTTATTCTCATTTCCATTTTCCAATTCTGTAAAATGGTAAAACTCTGATTCATTGATTAGTTCTCAAGGGGTTTCACACGTGTGTGAAAATTGAAAGACGCACACGTGTGCAAACACACATTCACAACACGGTTAAATATGTGTTGTATATCATTCAGAATAGAACTGAGTTGCCATTTAAATTTCCATTCTATTTAAATTACATTTGAATTAAGGGAAGCAAAGATGCTTAATTGCAATTCAAATGTGAATAAAAAGAACTAGCTTTAAAATGTGTTATAATTCAAGAAACTTTTATAAAAATAATTTTCTCAAAACTCTTATAAGATAAAGGCTTGTTTGAAAGTTTTGAAATTTTAGGATTGATAGACAGAATTATAGAACAATTGATAAAATGAAAGAATGATGGACAGAACGGCAGAATGATAGAAACATAGATAGATAACCACTTTGCCCATGACACAGCCCTTCCATCTTTGTTTTGGTTAACATTAACTTATTACCAGGGTTTTTTTAAACAACCTTATCAGCTAATTCCGTGAAACAACACAAACACTGAATATTGACGAGATGCCTTTGCGGAGAGAAGCCCGTGGAGAGCATCTGAATAGGGATTTGTTCTAGAGGTAACTCTTCTCTGTCTCAAAGTGTTGCCGGCAAGAAAGATGACTGACAGCCAGCCAGAAACATTCATGAGTGGCACGCTAGTTAAGTATATTGTCTGGGAAGATCGTGAATCTGCATGGAAATCAAAGATTACCATGCTGATCACTCAAAGAAGCTGAAGCACATGTTGTGGAAAAAGGCCAGTTGGAATATCTGCCAGAACAGAGTTCCGTGGACCTCCAGGCGGTAGTCGGAGGGGGGCATAAAGCTGTGCTGTGGATGGAGACTCACAAAGAATACAAGTGTGTTAATAGTCTTTTCTTTATCAATGGCTTCAGGCCAAAGTGGAAAGCAAAAGAGAAAAGGTTGGGTTTTGACTGTGTGAGCGCATTTCTGTGAGTTTTAAAGCCGGAGAGAGTGAGCCGTGTCCATGTGAGAGGAAATCAAGGGAGACAGAGAGTTCAGGACAGGCTCAGTAAGAAAGAAAGGCCCTTTTCTCCTCTTGTCTAGAGACGGCATCTTCGACAGGAAATGAACACAAGCCCGGACTGAATCAGCTGGTGCTCATGCCCACTTTCTGCTTTTCTGTTCTCACAAGAGGATACAAGAGCTCTTTTCCAAAAACTAGTGAGCTGCTTTGCTTTCCACTGCCTTCACAGACAGCATGCTAACAATCATGGAAGATCATGGAAGATCATACAGTATGTGACTTACTTGGAAAACTTCACATAGGCATTACCTACACGACCACACAACAGAAACGGTCCTCTGCAAGGGTGATTAGACTCATAATTGACTTTAATGGAAGTCATAGACTTTATAATACTTAATTAAGCAGAAAACACATAGTCTGTGTTATCACCATCAATGGAAACTAAATGACACCTTTTCCAATAACAACAAAAAAAAAAAATTAAACTAACAATGGAAAAACTGCAACTAAAATACAAGTAATGGTTCCAAAATGAATAAAATATATTAATAAAATAAAGAATGAAAAAATTAAGAAGAGTAAATAGTAACAATACCTAAATTAGATTAAAAATAATAGTAATATATATATATATATATATATATATATATATATATATATATATATATATATATATATATATATATATAATTAACACTAATATAAATGGGAAAATTTAAACTAAAATAAAACTTTTTATTTATCAACTGGCCTAATCCTTAATACAAGGCTTTTGTTTCTACCAAAAAATTTACATAAAACTTTTTAAACATTGATAAGAAGCAAGATTTAGCATATTAAAATTATTTCTGAAGAATTATGTGATACTAAAGACTTGCAAAGACTTTGCCAATCACAGGAATAAAGAAATAAATTCACTAAAATGCATAAAAATAATAATTGCAAAAATATTTCACAATATTACAGTTTTTTTGGATCAAATTAATCCAGCCTTGAGACATAAGAACAAATCTTAACCTGAAATAACTGAATGGTAGCATTGTTGCTACAATCAAATTTGGCCAAAAAAGTGTTCTGAATAGACGGCAAAATGAAGATGCCCTCCATTTGCCTATTATGGAGCCAGCCCACTAAGTTTTGCAACCGTGGCAAAGTACTGAGAAAGTTCTTTTTATCTTTTCCCTCACCTGACAACTCCTGTGAACCTGTCTGCCTCTCATTGTCCTCTACATGAGCATGAGCATCTCTATCTCTCCTTTCATGCGTCATCCTCCCACTTCCTCTCAGCTCCTGCAATCCTATTTAACCAACAACTATCAAAAGGAGAATAAAAGTGAATGCTGCTGATCACCCAAGCAAAAAAGTCAGAGAGCTTCTTATTCTCTCCCCATCACCTCTCACATTCTCCCTCTCTTTTACTCTCTCCGTGCGTTCCTGAGCTGGACACTGTCCAGGATCTGTAATAAAGTGCTAAGCAGAAGACAGGAAATACTGGAGAAGTTGAACAATGTTATGACAATACTTATAACTTTTACAGTTGGGGCCCAGCTGCACATCTGCATTGCATCAGGCTCTCACTGGCCCAGACAAGAGGAAACCATTTTACTCCTGGCATCCAGCGCCTCCAAACAGATGTTATCACTTTACCAATAGCCTTGTTTTGTTGTCTTTTTTCTTTGACACAGCACAAAGAAAAACAACACAAAATGGCCATTTTTCAAAAGAGGAAATGGGAGTTGTTGGCGTTCTGGAGGGTAGGGAGGGCAGCAAGGAGAAACAGAATGATAGATTAAAAATAGTTACCATAATTGATTTAGCATGAAGGAATCCACTGCGAACTCCAGAGGGGAGGTGTGTTGCTTCACAGGAAGATGTGCTGTAATGCTAAGCGGCGATACATCTTTACGCTTGAGAGCTACTCAACAGCCTGTGAAATTAGCCTCGGCATCCCAGGTATTCATCTGTGTGTGACGATATCGCTGTTTCTTGACCGACGACTAAAGTCAATATAAACTTAAACAACATTTATAGGTTGCAGTTGACTTTCTGTCTATCAAACTGTCTATCCTGTTATGCTTGCTACATTCAAACCTACATACAACTGCTTCCCTTTCTACTTAGTGCGAAGCTTTCATTCGCTGGGGATTTGAGTTAATTCACGCAGTGCCGGCCTTTGCTATGATCTATGCTGTACCTTTCCCTGATCCTATGAAAGGAAATAAATCTAAATTATTCATTTATACCACAAAATTTCCAAGACACCCTTGGGCTTGTAGGAAGAGATGCTCATCAAGATTTCTGACCTTCATTTAAAAGATCTCAATAAAGCTACTCTACTGCGGACATAGACAAGCTTTCAATGTACTCTCTGGTTTAACTGCGTCTATCCGAGGAGGATAAGAGGCTTCACCTCACAAGAAGTCTCTTCTCCCTCCTAGTAAACACAAACCTGAGTGAACGGCAGCAACAAACTGACTTTAAATCAAAAAGAGTCCCAAGAGAATTTGAGAACCAAACTTGGATTGTTGAATCAATAAAAATTAGCATATCTGAATGCAGATGGACAGCAGATACGGTTTTGTTGTCCATATTGTGTTTCTTCGCTGGGAATAAGGCTTATTATTTGAATTGTTTCCTATTTTAAAATATAATCCACCATTTCCACAGAGGCGAGGCCAAAAGAGGGCAGATTTCACACACACACACGCTGCCTTTCACACACTGGCAGAGCATAACTGTTTCATTTGGATGGCAGGTTTTACAGCTCAATTTGAGAACAAGTGTTTCATTAGTAGAAAACAAAAAGCAGACAACCTCCCTCAGTTTGTGAGGAATGGCAGCCAAATCAAAAATTGGGGTTCAGGAAGTTCTGCATAGCAGTCCAAAAAAAGTAGAAAAAAGTAAAAACAAGAAAAAAGAGGGAAATGAGGAGAGCCTATACTTAGCCTCATCTTAGTGGGCCTAGAACAACTGAACACAAAATTTCTCAGTGGGTGTCACTAACATATATTAAAAGACAAAAGAGCAACAATATTCTTCTATAGTGCTCTATGATCATATTGTCCTATCATCAGCCTGTGAGATCGCCGATACACTATATCATCATGCTAAATTATTGAATTATTCACTTACTTCGTTTCATAGCCAGAGAATAAACCAACACCAGGGTAAAGGGGTGGTCGCACTACACTTTTTGTTCCATTGACTTCCATTCATACGCATGCGAATGCATAAAACCATAAACGCATGCTCATGCAAAAAATGTAGCATTTCGCTGCATTACAAAGTTCAAGTTTGGTGAACTCTGACCTGCGAATTCGCATCACGTCAAGACGTGTGATCAGTAGAAGATCGATACGTCACTGCATGACCTCTCTGTACAGAAACTCAAAAATGGATGAAGAGCTAATTTAAGCAGTAGCGCAGTGTCCTATTTTATACCATACGTCTTTAAAATATAATACAAATTTAATAAAAAAAAGAAGCTGCATGGTTGACGGTATCAGTGGAAACAGGAACAGATAGCACATTTGAATATTGACACATGAGTGAGTGTGTACAATATAGTAAGATGCTTTTGACGCCGTCGCGAAAGACACAGCATCGGAATCAATGTGATAACTGAGGGGAAACCTTGGTGCCTGATGTTATATCCTGCTCAAGAGTTCATTCTTCTAAGTCGAACTTGGCAAGTCCAAACTCGGAAGGATGGAAGTCCAGACTCTGTGAACTTGGTATTGAGAAACGCCTTGTGACTTCTTGTCTTTGGAGGCCTCTTTATCGCTTAGTTTCTGTGTAGACCTGCGTATGCCTCTCTTGTTATTTACACTACATACGCAAACCAGTGGGCGGGCTAAACAGGCAGTGGAGTAGAAGCAGGCATTTATCTTTCTCTGCAGAGGCTACGTTTAGTCACACTATTACAAATGAATCAACTAGCTGTCATCTCGCCAGATTGGCTTTAATATAAGCTGTTTTTAGACTAATGAGAAAGTTCTGAGTTCTGAAAATTACAGGATGTTTTTATAATACAATGACCTCTTACTGGTTATGTGTCAAAAGATCAAGGGACTTTAATTTTAGTTCATGACCCCTTTAATACCGCTTAGGCAAGTACAACAAAGTAATCACTAAAAAAGCTTTTAAAATCAATATCATATTACATTATAACAAATAAATCCAGCAAAGCAGATTGAAGGGGTTAGCAGGGTACACTCATGTGCGTGTGTTCTGTCAGTTCACACGGATCAGGAAATGACGGCGGCCTGGAGAAACCCCCAGTAAAGTACACAGAACGTGAAAAAGAGTCTAGGTGACAATGCACAGCTGTTTCATGTGCACACGAAGGTCCTTGCACACACTAGGAAGCTGCTGCCTCACACACTTTTCAGTTTGAGTTTCCAAACTACTGCAAAAACTGCTTATGACATCTGGTGATGACTGAGGGACATCTGCTTAACAAGAAACCCAGGGAGTGAGAGATGACTGAAGAGATGAATTGTGTGAGAGAGAAATTGAACAAATAAGGGAGTCAGTTTGCCACCCTTAGCTTCAAAATACAATGGTCCTTTTTCCCAACGTCAAATTTGAAAAGACATAATGCTTCCCACAGTTTACTTTGACAAACAGGATAGGAACAGAGAAAAAAAGGAAACCGGGACGAAAAAAAATGACAAGGAAAAAAAGAGGAAGAAAAGTAGTTGTATGTAAGCTTATTAACTTCCATCCATCTGTGGGCTGAACGTTACCCTCAGCTACCCTGCAGGCACCACATCTATACACAGGAGCTAGATGAGCGAGCATTCAGTCTTTGCACTGAACGAGGGCCTTCTCAATTTCCAGTTGGAGCTCATACACACATGTATCATTTCTCTGCTGATTAGGGAAGAGGGATGGTTTCACATTTAAGGGTTTAAGTGCAACAGACTTCCAGCTGTAGAGCTGATAAGGGATGATATAAAAATGCTGAAGCATGTTTTTCCCCAGTGTTTTAATCTTCTCCTTCTTGTAATGTAACACTGGCTATGGGGCTTTGCCTTGAAGCTTTTTATTTAAAACACATGTTCCCAGCTCTCCTCTTAAAAAAGCCTCCCTTATCTCTCCATCAATCTACGGACACAGGCTGATTCATTCTGAGCGTGATCGGGGCCAGGTTTTACATTTGTGCGTGAGCGTGTGTGAGTGGGTGGGTGGGTAGGTGAGCACTTTATGACTATGTAGGCACTCTATTACACATAACAGTATTTCGGTATGTGTGTAAATATGTGTATGTAAATACATATAACAAAATAATGGAATATGGTGCAGTGTGCCTAAGTACAGTTATAAATATAAACCAAAACAAGCACACACACAAATGGTGAAAAGTTAAAAATAAGATTATTCAGAAAGAGGTTTTTGAAATAAGTGCATTCTCACTAAGGCTTCATTTATTTGATTCAAAACACTGTCAAATAAAAGTAATATTGTGAAATATCATTATAATAATTGTACAATGAATGATTTGTGAAAAATCTCTGAATTACTGAAAAGGCTAATTTTCCATGCCATCACAGGAATAAATTACATTTTATAATATATATTATAATAAAATTGTGACAATATTTCACATCATTATTAGTTTGTACTGTATTTTTCACCAATAAATAAGAGACTTATTTCAAAAACATTTTTTGTCGTCTAGAAGTTACGAAAAAAAGAAAAAAGTGCTACAATTGCCTCCATCCGTCATATCCACCATATTTTTTTAACACAGCGATATGTTACAGTACTTTCTGTAAATGTGCAAGGCTTCTGATTCAATAGATTCCATAAATAATTAGAGTAACAAAGTGCAGACAACAGTAAAAAAAGATTTGCCCTAAAAACCAGTGTATCCCATGATAACGATTTAAATTTATTAAAATATGATAATAAATACCAGGTTAGACACCAGAAGACTTCTACATCCAAGTTAAAAATACACACAGCTGCTCTTACATTAAAAATAAGGTGGATACGTTCATGTTTCTTCACGGTCCAATTTGAACATTCAAACATGACATTCAGAAACGTCGTCCAAATAAGCAAGTCAAACACTGGGTTAGGAGCCACAGCCTCTGAATGTGGAAGTGTATGTAGGTTACTAGAATCAGTGATATTTCAATATTTTACACATGTTGACACTAAGGAATAAAGCAAAAATAAACTGCTAAATCCCTGCAAACATCTGTCAGCGCAGCCTGTATGCAACATCAGGTATAATCTTTAATAAGAAAACATAAAAAAAAGAATGGATTGTGCAAATATGTTGTGACATTACCTGTAGACTACAGTCATGGAACTTCAATATAACTGAAGCAACTGGAGTCTCCAGGAAAGAGAAGGTGGTGGAAAAAAGAAAGAAACAAGCTCTAGGCAAGGAGAATAATTTCAGCTCTCCTCTTCAATTATTAATTTGTTCATTTTCCCCTCTGCACATGTAGATAGACTGGGAAAGGCGGGGTAGGGCATGAGTGAAACAAAGAATGAAAGAAATAGAAAAAAAAAGAAAGAAAAAAGAAATATCTTTTGGGACATGCTTTATTCTTTACAACTGCAATTATTTTAGAATTGCCTTAAGCACATTGATGTAGCATTATTCTTATAATAAACCAAAAAAAAAAAAAAATCTGAGAAATGTTCCTTACACCAATGTTAGGATGTTGTGGATTGTTGCCAGGGTGTTGCTATGACGTTACATAGAATTTATGCAAAATAATCAAAACTCCCTCTTGAAGGGAAAATATTAACGTCCACAACATATATTTAGAATCAGTTAAAATATAACAATGAATTATGAACAGAGGTGAAGAAAAAAAATAAAAAAGCATTACAACTTATATTCACCTGAAGAGTGGAAGCCTGAAGAGAAATATATAAGAGAGAAAGAACGACTCTTGACATGTCAAATGCATCCTCTGAAGACACAATCACAGAGAACTTTAAAATGAGAAAATAATACTTAATGTTTTCTGCTCGATAGGCCTGACAAAAGCAGTATTTCACTCAAATACCCATAATGCTTTTGGGCACATGGGAAACGGAACTCATTCAGCACTGCATTAAAGAGATCAAATGGTAAAGAGGTTTCATCACGTGTCTTCCAACACTTTACAAGAGCACTGACTCATGCTAAAAACCCTTCAAATGTTTAAACTAAAATAAATGAATTATTATATTCAAAATTATTATTCATGTGATTTATTAGTAAAACTTTAAATGTAAAATTACATGTAAGCTTTAAATACAATTAAATGTAATTTACTGTAATATATACGAAACTAAAATATAATTAGAAATATATATATATATATATACACACATACACACACACACACACACACACACACACACGCAATATATTATGTATATAAATACTTTATATTTAATAAAATATATGTGATAGATTTATTTGGATGCACCACTGGAGAATGTGATGTACTACAGTGGGCATTTGAATCCTGTAAACTTCTGAGTGAGTTTAAACACCTACAGCTCCGAGCGCAGGGAGAGAAAGGCCTCATCTGATTTCTTAGGGGAATGTAAACAGCGTTTTCAACAGCTTGCCTCGTCTGGTATCAATCAAGTTCAGACTTCATGACTAAAGGCTGCTTTTCTGTACCGATAAAATATGGCTGTAAGTTAATGTTCTGTGTGACAGTTGCGGTCAGAGATGTTGGGTAAAAAATGAAGAGAAAAAAAGAGACTAGAAAGAGAATGGAAAGAGAGACACAAAGATAGACAATCAAAGAAAGGAAGAAAGCGAGAAATACACAGAAAAGCAAAGTAAGACGTTTCTCAGTTAACTGGACACAGATAACAGTATGGCTTTGTGAAGAGGAATACACAGATATATGTATGTGTATGAATGTGTCTGTGGGTAATGAAAGTAGTCAGAGTCTTGGTGCTGCTCTTTGTGCCCACTTTGAGCCCACACCACTGGCCTGATAATCCACCCGTTGCCATGGTGCTGGCCTTGAGGACTGCCTTTATTTCCCTCCTGCAGAATTTACCGCTTTGCACAAAGACACACACTCTGTCCCTCATCATAATGCTTGCTTGCTAAACAAGCGAAAGGAAAAACTACACTGGGAACGAATGCTCATCAACGACTGGTGCTGTTGTTCTACAGCATAACAGCATATTTCTCTGCTTTAAAAGCTCAGGGGTAAACACAGGAACAACAGACAGGGAGGATTTAGAGGAGAGCAGGAAAGGAAACTGGTGTTGACATGAGTTGGCTGCCAATTTATTAAAATTATTTAAAATAATGATTTGAATTAATTACATTTATATATTTTGAAATTAAATAATGAACTGATGCATATCACTGAACAGAAGCTCATTACTGACCTACAGTTCAGAAAATTAATATAGCAATTTTATATAAAAATATATGAATTCGACTGGTCAAAAGTTTGGGGGATGATACTTTGAATGTTTATGAAAGAAGTCTCTTTTGCTCTCCAATGCTTCATATATTTGATCAAAAATACAGTAAAAGCTAATATTATGAAATATTATTACAATTTAAAATAACTTCTATTTGAATATATTTATTTATTTATTTTTATTCCTGTGATGGTAAAGCTGAATTTTCATAATAATTACTCCAGTCTTCAGTGTGACATGGTCCTTCATATGCTGATTTGTTGAACATTTCTTTTTTAAAAACTGTGATGCATTTTTTCTTTCAGGATTATTTGATGAATTGGAAGTTCAAAAGAACTATTTATTTGAAATAGACATCTTTGGTAAAATTGTAAATATTTTTACTGTCACTCAAATTAATACATGCTTGTTGAATAATATTATAAATGTATTTTTTATTTATCCTTTATTCAACTTTCAGTGAGTGTTAAATTGCATAAATATTATCTCCAGGTACTTCCTCACCGCGCTTTCTGATTGGCTACACGCCACAGTCCACAGGCTGCGTGATTGTTTGTCATCGGGGGACACCACACACGAGAAGAAATCAGGCCAAATAAATCCAACATGTTGGATATCCCCGATTTGAGATCGGAGCGGTCCCGACGTTCTTCCGAGCAGAGGAGATTAGTCTTAACAGACCACACACGGCAGGAATATTTGATCAGATTATTTTACGATAATCGGAGCATCCTAAGATTGTCGGAAGGGGTGAATCGGGGCTAAAACCGGCCGAATTTTCCTGCCGTGTGGACCAGCCTTAAACCAATGATGTAGTTATGACGTCATTGGTTTACGGGTTTCATGTTTGGTTATGAGGCGTGTTATTTTCCGGCTCAGCCGCCTCAAACTTCTGCCGTAAACACACGTATGCTGCGAAAACAAAACTATTGAGCGAAATACCGGAGTGAACATGGCTGTTCACAATCACAATTATCACCTTGCCGGACTTTGGGCTCCCTAGTTTCTCGCTGACGATCGGTAACAGTTGATATATTTAACTTGTTCCAAAACCTGCCGGGAGTAGGGCCACAACATCAACTCCATGTGAAACAAACACTCTTGTTTGGGTTTCAGTTGACAAATGCTGGGAATATTCTCCACAACAGAGAGAATAGCATTCCATGTCTCAATGTCGTTTTCAAATTTTCCTAACCTAAACTACAATCTTAAATTTGGCGCTTGGTGTCTACGTAAGCGGAAGTACGAAGTCTGACGTAGTCAGGCTAGGATGAGCCTGACTCCAAATCTAATGTCGTCTCTTCACATTCTGTCCTCATGCTGACCTGTGCTCCCCGGACTCCCAAACGAGAGCATAACAAAACTGCTAGAGGATGATTCACTGACCCCGAGCCCCTGAGGAAGAGTGGGCACATGCCACATCACAGACACTGAAGAGAAACGACAAAACTGAGACAGTCTGATGACTGGAGGAGGTCAGAAGGATAACAGATGGATATGAAACCATTAGTGCTGACAGTTTTTGGAAAAGAGCAATGCGAGGGTTTACATGAAAAGGGTGTGTAGAATATATACAAGTATACAGTATATATAATAATTGGAAAAAGCTATCTGTAAGCATTACCATTCAGCTCATTGGCAGTTAGAAATGTGCTCTCTAGATACAAGCCAATCACCTGAGACGTTGTGACTAATTACTCTGGAGGAGGCATATTCACATTATTTTTATTAGAATATTCAGCTACTTTTAAATCGCTTGCAATAAAAAAAATAAATAAAAAAAAATTTTTTTGGAACCAACTGATTCACAAATGGTATTCACACCATCAACACTCAAACGGTGTGAAAAACCTATGAAAAATGAACATTTTCTTAAGATTCATGAAATTTTCTTAAGGAATACGTCATTGGATCACAGTTTACATTGATCGTTGAATACTTGTGCCCATACCCAAATTTACCTGTAGCTACTGTAATATTATAATGCTTAATGTTTGAAACCATACAATTTTCTTAAAAATCTTAACTTTGGGACTTCAAGACATGTTGGAGGTTTGAAATGAACTTTAATAACTAATTTACAATGATGTTTAAGAAAATTCTCTTCAGGAATTCAAATTGTTAAGTTCTGTCTTTAGGACATAAAAAAGAGACAAGAAAATTAATAAGTAATATGATTAAAATAGCAGTTTAAAATTTATTTAATTCTTAAGAATGTTTCATGGATCTAGCCCCAGGTTTGCTGAATCCAGAATGGAAAAAAAAGTTTTACAAAATTATATAATATATATATATATATATATATATATATATATATATATATATATATATATATATATATATATATATATATATATATATATATATACACACATACATACACACACACACACACACATACACACACACGCGCATGTGTGATCTGAGATTCACACGCATGAATAATAAATCACATTGTACCTTTCCTGTCAAAAAGTCGTTCATTAAAGATGTACACCTTTCTTTCTTACCTACTTCTGTTTCGCAAACAATAAATAACCTTTGTTTTCTAAACACAAAACGCTCTGGGAGGAAATCTGGTCTACTCGAGTACCCAGAAATAGCAGGGACCGTCCCAGCGGTGTTGTCAGAAGCGGGCAGCGACACAGCTGCTAATCAATAGCAGTCACAGGGTTTAAAAAGGCTACACTGGCGGAATCACTTTGACAAGAGTTCGGCTGAAACGGAACCTTTTGTTTGAGATTTATCAGTAGGTAGCACGCGTCTGCGACCTCCAGTCACTTTTCCATGCAGGAAGCGAGACGGCAGAGGGACATCTGTGGGGAGTTAGCTTTGAGGAGAGACGAGGATTAAGCCAAATTTCATTTCAGGATTTGCTGCTTTCCAGGCGATCTTTCTCCCTCTTGTGGAGAGAAATCTCCTACTGGACTGGTATTCTATATGTTTTTGAGTATTAAAAAGGATAGGCGGTCTATTGAATGCACAACAAAAACAAACTATTTTTGT
The DNA here is from genome assembly GCF_003368295.1 of Carassius auratus. NCBI lineage: Eukaryota > Metazoa > Chordata > Actinopteri > Cypriniformes > Cyprinidae > Carassius > Carassius auratus. Next base: position 59,327 of record NW_020528846.1, on the reverse strand, counting down.
GTGTGGCTAGAAGTGCAGTTGTTTCGCAAGGCTTCTGGAGGTATATTTCTTCTGAAAAGGGTCGGGGAGATAAAAGTGCAGCTGGCAGGAGGGCTGCCAGCACTGATCCTCCTTTCTACAACAATGAAGTTAAAAATAAAAAGCCAATGACCAGGGGGGCAGAGCAAAACCGGACTTATTTTTTCCTGCCGGATTTGCCAAGGGTCCCATTAACAGTGGGGCCATCTCTGTAACACACATTAAGCAACTTACTGACACAAACCCACACACATTTCATGAATTATCTATGCTGTATCATAAAAATATAATCCCTAACTTTATGCACACAAAAGAAAGAGACAAGCATGCTGAAACAGCAATATGCTAGATGAGCAGGAAGTTATCCCTGAGCAAATAGTCTGCGGTAGTCCAGGCCTATGGGCCAAACACACAGGAAGCTTAACATCTGTAGCCATGAACAACCTGTTTGTGAAAACACACAAATCCCTAATTAGGCCTCTATAAAAGTGAATATGAACACCATGTTTTCGAACTTTCCTACTTTCCAAAGCCACCCGGTGCAGCTGCAGAAGAATGCTGAGAACTGTGCGCACATTTGTTCAGGAATGGTTTTTACAAGCTCTCTGAGAACTTCTGTTGGACGGCACCAATCTGCCTGCGGAAAGTGTGGGACTGTTAAAGCTGGCTTCCTGTATTCTGAAACACAGAGACAAAACTAGTTGAGTGCAGCATCTGTTAAGCAGCACACACTACACTTGGGAGTAGATGCCATGTCTAAAAGACATATAGGCATTAAAGGTTTGCTGTGCACATGCATGAGATCATACGGAAAATCTATCCACAAGTGAAAATGCTTCTGAAACTGAAAATGCATTTAGAATGTAATGCTAAATACTTATTGAGTAAAAACTTTAACTGAAGAAATAATGTAAAAAATCTAAATTAAAATAATAACGACATTTTATTTAAGTAATAAACCATCTATAATTATTTGTAATTAATAATAATAATAATATAATTATAAAAATATGTATATTAATGTTAAACATTATAAAGTACATTTCAGATTACATTTAAATATCTTTTTAAATGTGGTCTCAGACATTTCCACTGCACACTGTGGTACTGAATTATTATCATACTTGTGTGCCATGGTATTACACATATAGGACAGCAAAAAAAAAAAAAATGTAATCATAGGTTAACACAGGTTTTTGTAAGCATAGGGTTATCATTTACTGATTGCGCTGTATTGTTAAAAAAGAATTTAAACAGAAGCCACATTAAGTCTTGGTGTCACAGAAGCAAAATAATATCCTTAAAAGATAGCGGTGTCTCTATTGTAATCTTTTGTTATGTCATTGACATTCCAATACACAAACCACCATCTTCCTTTCAATTATGATTTCAAACAATATGTGCAACGAAAGCATGCTGACATTCTCCCTCTCTCTATCGAGCTTTCAGTCTTCCCAAGGTGAGGGCACAAGTACCGCTTGGTCAGCCAAGGGTGTTTCCACGTCACTGACTGGTCTGCCAGAGTCATGAATTTTAGGGTTTCTATGGCAGCAGTGGTTAATTCCCCAGGCCCTACATGGTCTCTTTCTCATCAAGCCTGACACACTCTCTCTCTCTCTCTCTCTTCAGGGGAAAAAAACTCTGGCCAGGCCCTTAGCCAAAAGCCTTGGAGATAAGCTGCTAATAGGAAACAATCTACAGCTAATGCACACATTCCTCAGTGAAAGCATCTTTTAATAACAAAAACAGAGTGCTTCCCCTCTTCTCTCCTGTTTCCATGGCCCCTTTCTAATCAAAGCTGCTGATAGAGTGAGATAGTGGGAGAGAAAAAGACGAATTCTCCTGTTGTTACGGAGAGAAGACATTGATAAACACACAGCAAGACAATCAGAGCGTGCTGCTACCTGAAGAGGAATGGGCTGAAAAGCGTAGGTGTGGCACCTTATCCCTGAGGTGGTGCGCGATTAAATGATTATAGAGGGAAATGAAAGAGAAAGACGTGGAGAGCAGGCAGCAATCTACAACAAATGGGCAGAAAGTCAGGCCCCTGGCGTACGCAGACGTACACGCTTCACGCCGGCTTGTTTGTTTGATGCCCTGCTGCTACGTTTTTCCTGCAGATGCCGGGAGCGATCCCAGAAGCCACCGCTGCGCAGTGTGAGAGCGAGCCAAGAAACATGAACACCGATCTCCACCGTGATCTGAGATTCAGCTCGCAGATGTGCCGACAAGTATAAGTGAGAACATGAAGTCATGAGAGCCGGGCACAGGTCCATCTTGCTGTGATTATAGCTGCAGTCACGTTGTAATTGGCTGCGAGCTGTTTATGGGTAGAGAAAACACATATGGACTCGCCCCTTTCATTTTAAGGCTGCTGCACATCTCCTGATTACGTCTCCTCCTCTCTTGCACCCATTCCATCACTGACACCATCGGCGCAGCCAAACCCTTGATGGACGGCTGTGCTGCGCGGGACCTGTTGCTGAGCAACGGCTGTAAACAATTGGAATGTTTGTGCTTTGTTTATTCGTATCACACTGCGAATCGTCACGCCAAATCAGCTTGTGTTTTCTCTAAACATTCTTGGTGTGCTGTCATACCGTGATACCTGGAAAAGCTGTCAGCGGATTTGCTTAAGATTACCTTACAATGCAACTGCCAAATAGTCTGCAGACACCAATAAAAAAAAAGGCAGCATTTACTGCCCTTAATGAAGCATAACAGCCACCGTCAGCACTCATGCTACATTATGCCACACTCGCCTCAAATGCCACCTGCACTGAGCAATATGACAAATGACACGGCATGCATAAACATTTCTACAGTCCTTTTTTAGCAAAGCTCAGAGCAGAAATGACTGTGCAAAGCTTTGCCTTGATTGTTTTGAAGAAGTTGTTCACAAAAAAAAAAAAAAATACATTGTCGTTCATTTGACCTCATGTCAAACCAAACCTGTATCTGACTAACACAAAAAGTTTTTCCCCCACCCAGTTGTTTTGCACCCCATTAACTTTCATTATTGACAAAAACAGTTTAAGGATTAAGATTAACATTTTCTTTTCTATTCAATGGAACAAAGTAAACAGAATAAGTTCACAGTTAACAATAAGATTTGTTAATATAAAATTAATACATTAATATAAAACTACTATGTATTAAAACTACTACTACTATATATACTATATATATTACACAAACACAGACACACACACATTCAACAGACATTGAATATACACAATATATTCAAAGATTATGTATGAATTGCATTTTATTTTTGTGTGTATAAAAAAAAAAAAAAAGTAAAATTTTGGATGAACTACCCCTTTAAGCATTGGAGTCTCTTTAATCTCTCAAGTGGCACAGTCATAAACTGGCCATTTCGAGTATCTCAGAGGCTTCACTAAGGAATATAGTATGGATCAAAGAAGCTATGTCTTCTTGTATAATAAGCCTATAGACCAGAAGCTTACTTGTTTGTCTAAAACCATTAAGGTTTTTATGCGGGGGCTCCTGACAAATAACTACCAGCTGATAATGCTTTGGCAAACTCCAGAGGTGAATTGGGGGGGTGGGGGGGGGTGTAGTAAAAAAGGGGGCCAGACCCTGAGACGGATTTCCAAATTAACAATTGGTCAGGGTCCGAAGCCCTACCTAATCTTAGCCAACTGCTCTTTAATTATACAAGGTGCTGCCAATTTGAACTGTCAAGCAAATCAGGATCAGCATACATTCACCCCCATCCCCCCCTTGAATCCTGATTGAGTCTGGTCATTATTCAGATGGATCTCATTTTCACACATGGAACCAATATGCCGGCCAGATGTTTATTTGCAGTCTGGTACAGCGCACAACGACTCATCTACACGCAACGGCGGGTTCTCTCAACACTATGGCTGTCGTCTCACACCCTAGACAGGAGCAAAGGACATGAAAGAGGAGGAGGGACAGATTGATGGAGAAAGAGGAGAAAAAAAAGTCTGGTAAATCCACTGTCAGGTCAATGACTTTTGTTGTGCATAGTTAAAACAGATGTCTCATTGCAGTTGGCCTGGCTCTGGAGTTGGACCTCCGTGTTCAAACAAGCAAGCTTTGGTCAGCAAATCAAAAGCATAATTCATATAAACATTCAAATTATGCAGTAACATCGCCCCCCATCTCTCTCATCTTCTTCCGTAGGTCATAAATAGCTCTGCTCGGATTCTGGTTTTAGAGCCGCCTGCATTATTAGGGCCACCTGGCTGTTTCTGGCACTGTTCAATGAGCAAACCAGGTTTTTCAAATGAAGCCAAATGATTGCCTCCTCGTTAAATGCAGAAATGATCTGTAGTGACGTATTGCCAATCCAAATTTAGATCTGCTTTAATTCTGAGTCCTGATACAGGATGGAGGACAAAAGATTTTATAGTCTCTTCAGCTTTCCAACTGCTGTTATTTTTTTTACTAAAACAAATGATTAAAATCATATTTGTTCAATGTTTGTTTGAGTGTTGCATTGACAACTAATCCAAGTTGAAGTATTAAATTAACTAAAACTGAAATAAAAATCAATTTATGTAAAACAGAAATACTAAAAAAAAGTATAAAGTATATAAGTAAAAAACTAAAAATATACAAATAAAAGCTCATTCAAAAATATTAAATCAATACTATAATAGTATTTAAATAACATTGATGGTTTAATTACAAGCAGATCTGAATGATACAATTTCATAAAGACCATACATCGTAAGTTGTGCTGTCAATTTAAGACAAATATAGGGAAATCAATTTAACTTTGTGCAATATAAGCTGAGATGTGAATGGCTGATGATACTCGCAGGCATCTTATCTGCTCTTCTCTGAAATGTAATAAGTGAAAATTGCAGTTATGTTAGTAACACCAGTTACCACTGTATTGTTTTGGGTGAATGATGATGAAACATTACAGGTTATGGAGAGAGGGTGTATGTGGGGGGGGAGTGGGTGCATGGAATCAGGACAGATGAGACACAGATCACCTAACACCCCACTCCAAAACCAGATGTTTGAACACAGAGAGATATTTACATTTGACTACTTCAGCCCCCACACCCCACCTCAACTTTCTGCACATCATTTGAACAAGATCTACATATATAAAACAGGCGTGATACACACACACACACAAAATATATCCGCCATGGGGCTGCAGAATTTAATGAGTGATTCATATTAAAAAAACATTACACAAAGCATTACCCAATTAAAGAATAAAAATAACTCTAACCACCATCCTGTGAGTGAACAAATCATGCTCGTCAAATTGCATTTTGGGCGCGCTTGTGTTTTGCATAGCGTCTCCAAACCCAGATAGCGTTACACCCTCTCATTTAACATTTCACTAGGGTTCAAATGTAAATAACGTTGCAGAAAGGTGGGGCTGAGGATGTATGGCTGGCAAAGTTTTATCATCACTGACATTTATTGTCATTACAAAGGGTTTGGTGAATGAAAGCAGACGTGGGTGGTAAGGAGGCAGGTTTCCGGCACTACTTAACCAAGGTGATTCGGTGCAGCTGTGGCTGGAACATTTCAAAGGTGGGCACACAAAACACTGAACACAGTCCAACCTGTTACCACATACAGCAACAGAAAGAGAACCATATAACAATCCGGGCTTTCATTAGAAAGATAGTTTCACATAATTTTAGGTTTCAGAACAAAATAATTTTCTTTGTGGCGTAAAGGCCATACATGCTAAGGTTCTGTGCGAATATAAGCGAAGGTGAGGTATGCGACCACACATAACAGAAGGCGCAGTGTACTTCACATAAGTGCCATTCAGACTCAGAGTCGATAAATTAATCGGTCGTTGAAAACAGGTGGAAATTCACATGGTGTGTGGAAGCAACGCTGAGCAAACATGTTATGAGAGCAGCCGGCCGTAACTGAAAGGACTTGATTTAGGATGGTGGAGAAGGATGTAATCATGGCAGACAGACACATGAGTGAATTACCGCCGATTATGTCTTTGCTTCAACTTTAAACACAATCCGACCATTATGGGCCACGGAACAGCAAACTTTGCTCACAACCTCGCCATCCTTTCCATTCTACCCCCTGCCCCAGTGCAGCCAAACCTCAGAAACAGGACGAATACACACACGCACACTGGCCTGGTCTGGCCTGGTCTGGCCTGGTCGGCAGGCTGCACAAGGGTGTCAGTTTGTTTCTGCAGCAGTCAAATTTCCCATCATTCCATAGACAAAAATAAACAGGGGCGTCCTGGAAGACTGTTGAAACGGCTCAGTGTATTCCGCCCCCTCAGACGGTGAGGTCATGAAAAGCTCTCCGCTTGCCCGCAGACCGTTGACTGCAGCAGGTAGTCGCATTCCCTCTCCTCTTTTTTTTCTCTTCCCTCCCGTCCTTGCTCATAAAATGTGGCACTCTAATACAGAATTCGTCTGCGAGATGCGGAGGAAGGTTTTCCACTTCCTGTCTGAGCAACATCAGCACGATTCTCGAACACAAAGAGACGTGAAAACATAAACACACACTAGTTCTACGACAAAACAAACACGGACATAAACAAAAAACTTGCTGAGAATAGCAATTAGAGAAGAAAAGTCTCTGTTTTTCTGTGTAAGCAGACCGTTCAACTCATAAACCGAAACATTCAGTACCGACAAAAACCAAACAGCTCAATCAGTGGAAGCGCTGTCGAGGATTGATGTGTGCAGGGTTGCAGGCTATAAGAAATTTACAGAGTGCAGGTGATGAAGAGTGTATTATCCTTGAATCAAACTACACTGCAACACTCACCTTCCTCTACAAGGGCAGCACGGCCAGAAAAGGTTACTTGGGGATGTTGACAAAAAGTAAAAAAAGCATTGCAAAGTGTTGGTTAAAAGGCCCAGAAATATAGAGAAAATATATAAAAAAATAAAAACAAACTACAAAATACAGCTAGAAAGGTTTAATGGTCTAATTAGCTTCTTTGAGCAATTTTCAGAAATGAAGTCTCTAGGTACAGCTGTTCTCTGCCTCCCCTTTTCTGGCCAGTGGTTTGCCATTCTGTTGCATCTCGCCCAGAACTCTGATCCACTCAGCACTGACCGATGAGGAAATTACCGCCTAAGAGCTGGTGCCGCTGATACAGCTAAAAGAATGTTAAAGTAATGAGATGCAGGGAGGAATTTGTGATTAGAGCTCACTGATCTATGTAAGCCATTACTTATTATCATGAAAGGAAAATAACTTTGGTCATCTTTCTGCCAGTGAGGGGCGACTTCCTGAAGGGGCAACCTACCTATAATCCTGCCAAGCTTCCATTTTGCTAGGAACAACTGGGCATAGAAAGCACAGCCCAGTTAAATTAAATAGAGGACTGTGCTATATCGGAAAAAAGCTCGTGTTCGTTATGTGTTGCACATTATACCATCCTGAAAATAATCTACAAAATGTATTTGATTGGCAAGATATAGAAACACTAAGATAAACACTGTGTTGTGCTGCTTTTGGGGTAAATTGCAACCTCTCGTGCTCCTAGTTGGTGACCCACAATCTTGTGGCTTAAAAACCAGCACTGTTACAGGAATCTGTAGACTTTCCAAGAATAAGATTTTGATGTCTAACAATTTGGAAGCATCAGAAGGACAATTTTAGTATTTTGTGAAAACTACAAGATATGCTAAAAAAAATTATCCAATTTTTTGGCAAGTCCCAGCTTAGAGGTCTTAACCTGTGTCCAAAATATTACATTTTTTATTTTAAGTTTATGTTTTTGACATTATCCGTTGAACTGCTAAGTAATGACAAGAGATGTCGATTATCTGTTAAACTGCTATTTATTGTCACGTTTGAATACAAACTCCTTTAAATTACCAAAGACCAATTGTTCAATTTTGTCCAATTTCTGAGTGACAGCTAACTTTAGGCTAAATTTGCAACCCCATTACCTTTTGTTATGCATGTATGTATTTATGAATTAATTACATGGTAACACACTAACATAGGATTCAATAGGTTAAGATAAGTTAGTGTCATTGAGACTTAATTTTTGCATCAGTTACTACTAATTTATATAATTCATGTTTGCTCATAATACATTCAGGTTTATATAACCAGAGGCAAAAAAAAAAAAAAAACCTTAAGTATGCTTTGTGCTGAAATAAATAGAAATCTAGCTCAATCCATGCTATAAATATTGTCAGTTCATGATACCTAATGTATTAACTAATGTTACAAATTCAGAAGTGTTCCTTCTCATAAAAAAAGTTGCAATTTTCATTTAATGTATTATTCTGTATTTAGACCAATATTTTGGTAAAAGGGTTGTAAAAACAGCAAAGTTCTGCATAGTTTGATCTCCTGGGGCGCACAGTCAGCACTTTCTAAAGGTTAAGTACCTAATTTCACGTTCATTTGTTGAAAAAAAAAAAAAAAGAAAAGAAAATGGCCATTTTTTGCACCTTCTTTATGGAAAGTGTCCAGTATGCCAGGTTGGTCGAGAGATTCTCCCTGTATTCTGTGGCAAGTACTCTACAATGACAGACAGTGAACAACTTAAAGAAAAGAAAATAAGAGAAGTTCTGGCTTCCTGTGCTGAAACACACACAGCCGAAGGATTATGACGGGTCATGTGTGGAGCGCAGGTAGGGCTTCAATGACTACTCCTGGACGAAGTAAAAGATTAGAGGGCCTAGTCATTTGTAAAATGTCATCAGTAATTACGGACTTATGATAATAATGATAAGCAGAAAAGATTATTTATCATTTGCCTATTTTTTCTCCTCAACAGGAAACAGCCCCACCCATCCCATTCATCTGCACTGGTGAGGTGGAACTACATCTGTGTAATATTCCTTCTCAGGTCTGGCTCCACACCATTACAAAGGGGATGGAGTAACAATAAAAGAAAAGGCTATAAAGAAGAAAATGAAATACATTAAGAAAGAAATCCCAATGGAAATTCAATATACTGGAGTCCCAGAAACATACAGTGTGGCTTATCAAAGCAGCTGTCACTAAATATAATTTGAGGCAGTGGGTGGAAATGTAAACGATGGCAGACCTAATGAATTTCATTTCAGGCCTGCCCAAAGTTGACGTATTGTTTATCACAACACTTTTCTCCTTGCAATGACTCATTTACGCTGTACTGGCATTTGCCCGCACTTTGAGGCCTGTGAACCTTTCACAGTAAATTGAGTGCTATGGGTAAAGAATTTAAGGTGTATTCGTCACATAATAAATACACAAATGGGAAACGCAATACAGAGATATTTCTCTTCACTAGATCACAAAGCAGAGCTGTAGAAAACACAGGAGTTTGCAACAGTAAAGAGTAGCAAGGAATAAGCAATACTGTGAAACAGCAATGGTAGTTCATCTGCATTTTACAAGAATGGAATAACCACAGGGGGATCGGAGGAAACTGTAAAGAACTAAAACTTCTTAAATAACACTTTTTAAATATATGCAGTTGATTTCTCTTATAGTCTGAGAAAAAAATAGTTTTTAACTATAATGTGATTAACTATAATGATAAACTACAAATTGTTAAAAGTGAGTACATTTCACACAGTGGTTGGATCGTTTTTTTGTACAATAGCTCTGAATGATTTAACAGATTGAATCACTCAATAGACTGAATGATTCAATGACTCACTCACTCAATGACTTTTTTTTTCCTCACTTTTTCACTTTGATTGATACAAACATTGTAAATTCCCAGTACGGGAAACTGATGTAAAATAATTAAAATGTAGGTAATTTTCTATTTTATTTTTCAGTAATAATTCAGTATTAATTCACACATTATCACTGATAGCTAAAATTAATTAAATTAATTTTAATAAAGCACGAGTACGATTTTTCCTGCATAACTGATTCAACTGCATAATACACAAAAAATTATTTTGAAAGAAAACGCTTCCTCGTGTTCTCGTCCTAGAACCATCTTAAAGAAACAAAAATGTTGTCCTTTGTGCAGTATCCAAACAAGCCTTTGATCTAAAATTACAATATACATATATATTTATATCCATATGCATCATCAATATGCAAATGAGAATCTAATAGATCCTTAATGAAGAACATGCTTGTTGTAATCAAAGCTTTCTGTTCCTAAGCCACTATCCCTCTTTGATACTCCATGGGTAATCGTGCATTCAGAGACATGTGGACACAAAGTGCTAGGGGAAATGAGTTGCTAGTTCCTTCGGTTTTGTGCAGGGAAACCTGACTGAAAGAAATGAATTGGTATTTTGGGGATCAGCAGGAGAAAATGACACCGGTTGCTCGGTTGGTCTTTGAAAAAAGAAAAACTTGGGGTCCTTGAAACGGCAATTCTGACTAGGAGCTGACATGGGCAGCAAACTGGCAACCCTTCTAAAACCACGGAAATGCTCCCGAGCCGACGTAGGGAATAGGGAAATGGGAAGCTCTAGCCGCCATACACTCCAGGAGCTACACAAAGGGGCTGCCTTATTAGCAAGATACCCAGACAGAAGTCTTTCAGAAAGCAGAAATGGTGGAGAAAGGTGAGGAAGGGAGGCTCCCCAGGGAGTAACCATCTGTCTGCAGAAAGGTACGAAGCATCTCACCCTCCTCACCTGTGCCACCAATCATTCCAATTTCTGCCACTCCATATCATGGATACACCAAAGCAGCAATTAATACATAATCTCCCACATTCATCCACACAGCTGCTCAAACATGCCATTAACTTCACAGAACAGGATTGGTAAAGCATTCTTAGAGAAGAGGCTACCTGGGTTATACAACAGCTGTTGGATTTAATGTCATTGTGCACCCCTGTGCCTCACCTGCCTGATGTGCCTGCCCCATTCTGCAAGGTAATCACACATTTTCTGGCTGCCAAGCACAGCTGTCTTGTGTTTGTGTTTGTTTAGAGACCTCTGGCTCCTCCCACTTATCCCTTGCTACTGAGCTTGCTGTTGCATCGCAACCAGATGACAGACTTTGAAAGTGAAAGTGTTGTGACATACAGCCAAGTATGGTGACCCAAACTCAGAATTAATGCTCTGCATTTAACCCATGCAAAGTGCGCACACCCAAACACACACACACACCATGAACAAGGGACACTAATGCCGGCCTGAGACTCGAACTCACAACCTTAGGGTTAGAAGTCAAACTCTCTAACCATTAGGCCAAAACTTCCCCACAACTCATTTCTGAACCAGTGTCGTCTCCTGAAGCCTGGCACCTTATATACAGCAGAATAATAGGTAAGCCGTCTCTCCATTAGACTGCAAAGAGAAGCTAATCAGCAGCTACCAAGACACCTTCCCCTTTTTATTCCTCTTTCCACAACATTCCTTTCCTGCTGTCTATCCATACAGCATGTTAAATGTGAACTAACTGCCTGCCTGAACTCAACTAAACTATAAATCCAAAGAGGGAACTGGGTGTTGGGGAAAAGCATGTGAAAAAATTGGGAAAGGAAGGGAGAAAACAGTGAATGTCACCTTCCTCAAAGGCCCAGTTAATCCAACACTCAGCAAAAATTCAAGAGCAGATTGTATTCATTAAGGAACAAAAAGGGGCTCCTGTCTCTTTGACGCGGGCAAGGCGGCACTGGACTCTGGAATCCACAGCCAGGCTTGGTGTCAGATTGGGATCAAATGTGGTCAGAATCATATCTAAATAGGAATCTGGGATGGAAAGCGTTCCAGGGAAGCTGACCACACATGAAGAGAAACAAAAGGAAATAGGTGAAGAAAAAAAAAATGGAGCTGAAAGCCATTAGTTTGGTTTCACATGCCTTCTCTCACATAATATGACACAAACAGATCGTCACTGACCTTGTAGGAGTTTTGGACTTTGGCTGTCACATTTAAAAAGAAGTATAGAATTATATTTACATTTGTATAGTATATAAAACTGTATAGCTTTAATTATATAAATGTGTAAAAATAATAAATACATTAATAAAATTATTTTTATCTATTTTATTCATTTAAAAATATACAATATATATTTTTTATGAATCTAAAATAACAGAAAATGAAACTAAAAATAAATAAATAAATAAACAAATAAAATAATTTAAAAGGCAGTAGTAAAACATCTCCTGATAACCTACCAATTAATTCAGTACTTTTTTAATATGTTCTCAATCAGTCATCCTTCACATCTGTTGACTTTTAGGGGTTTAAAAAAATACATTCTCAAAATAATAAAACAACAGGTAATGAAGGTCGGGCTGATGCAAATCACATCAAACACTATTCTGAAGATCTTCATGCAACACTAGCTGAATGCTATTCAGTGCTACAAAGACAGAAGATGAAGTTTGCGAAGTCTAAGTAGAGACCACTGGGAGCAAAGTTCAGTATGATCTGCAGGGTTGTGGCTGGAGGCTTAATTATGTAATAACAATAGGATTAACTTTAGAGATGCTGAAGTTCTAAGAAACTACATAAAAGGATAACCGCATGATTAGTCTTCACAGATGAAAACGCATATCCGTTTGCTCCAGGGGTTGACCAATGCCAGCACCAAGCACAGCGGGAATATCAATCTGGGGCAATTAACGTGACCTGCAACTGGCAGGAGGTCAGCTGCAAAAAAAAGCGTACCTTTTGAACACAACCCTAAACAATGACTGTGTGGCAGAGTTCAGCCACAATGCATCGGGGGGTTAATTGCTGATCGCTGGACAGGCTAGAGAAGGCGCCAGCAGGCAGATTCTGGGTAGCATGCAGGAGAATGCTGGACCAGGAATAATGAGCTCTGACATGAGGCGACGCCGGTAACGGGCCAGAAGGCCGAACGCTGCCACAGGGACAGAATGCCTCTCTATGGGTATGTGGCAAGACAGGAGGAAGCTGGAATTCAGAGTCAAGGGCAAACAGGCATTTAAAAAATAGGGAGGCATGTTGTTTAATCATCAATTTAAGACATTAGAGAAAAGGGAGATTTCTAGAGACTGCTTAAAATACAATGGCCTTTCTTACCATTAATGTACAGATATATATAGATTAGATATAGTATTTATATATAGATCTGAACATAAATCAAACAATGCATTGACATGCAATGAATACAATGGTTTTTATGTCTCAAAGGACAAAAATGACACAAAATTCTGCTCCACAAGAAAAGCTGACTTCCACATCCCTTACCATTTTTCTCAATGATTTATGTTGAGGGAAAATTATGTTCATTACCATCATACAGTGTCATTAGTTTAATATTCTAAATGTTAGCCCAGATTAGATGAAATCACATATTCTTTGGAGAGTCACAAAAATCAAATCGCCTCAAATAAAAACTTGGGGAAAAAACAATCAAAAAAACACATTTTATTTTCATTGTGATTTAAAGGCTCATTTTATTTGCCATTTTAAAAGCCAGGTCAAAAATAAATTTGTTGCATAAACTAAACTCAAAACTGTGGCTTAAAGAATTTTTAATTTATTCCACTCTATCAACTTTTACAATGTTGTGGTAACTTAGTCACTAAGTGGGAGGATGGAAGATTATAATATTGTAGGCGATGCAGATCTTTTTTTTTATTTTTTTATTGCTGCAATCAACTAATAAATGTTAGCTAAATGTGAGAAACAAAAAAGTGGTTTATAATTATAACACTTTTTTTTCACAATTCAAAAAGACAGTAGATCAATATTTATGCCACTAAATAAGTATTCATTATCAAATATGCAACAAAATCCAAGAAGAGCATTAAAGAAAAAATCTGTTCTGGATTCTAAAAAGGCAACTCCCAAGCCAAACCCCTTCATCACAAAGTCTCCGTCTCAGTTATCAATCTCCTCTCCAGATCTGAGTGCTAAAACAGGTCTGAGCCTTGGCTCCAGACTGGGTTCTTCAGGTTCTTTGATAAGGAACCCCTCCCTGGCTGAGCTGCGTTTTATAATGCGATAGATGACTCATACGCCAAGTCATGGTAACTCAAAAAATATTGTGACGGACTTCAGATTCCTTCTGAGTCCCATTAAGCCCTAGCAGTCCCAAAAAAATGTTCTGATTCAACATTTCCTGAGGGCTAGAGGCCTCCACCTCCACCCCGAAGCTTTCACACACTCACTGACACGCCTAGCCTAATGACTTAACCACTGAACGTACCACGCCCTGCCCTCTTCTCCTGCCAACCGGTTTCCAGAACCATCCAGGGAGGACGTATGGCTCGCAAACCCCATTCCCATTGACTTCCTTTTCTTTTTGGGCCAGCGTGTTACATCAATGATGCCTTTTGGATGGGAGATGCACATGAAGGAACGATTCCCAGCAAGGGCCTCTTGTTACTCAGAGCTCTGCATTTAAGGGACTTAAAACATAGGCAAACAAGAAGGGTAGTGAACGGAAATCATGTCAGAAAATTGATCGAGAGCCACTCCTTCTCGCTGTCAGCCGACTTGGTGATCAAAAAGGAACATGGAGCTTTAACGTATACATAAATACACAGAATACACTGCCAAGCTGTTGAATCCACACCATCGCACGACCTTGAGTTTGGAGAAAAACATTTAACCACAGCCTAATTCTGCTTCAAATGTCAGACAGTGAATGCATTACATGAAAAAGCCTTTGTAGAACTCTTGTTTTCACTAGCTGTGCATCTTTAAGCAGTCTCCATCTGCTGTTTTTTGCATGCTCACTTTTAAGAACTGCATGAAAAAACCCGAATCACTACCCAAATCACAGTGACACTAAAGACATTATACGTCCTGATTTTTATATGCTCATCATAACACATGCTTCCTTGCAGCTGAAGCCACTGTGTCAGATTCACCATGTGAAGGAAGAGACTGAGGAATATCGGAAGCCAGGTGACAAACACAAATACATTGCTACCGATATAAGACAGTCATTATGTACAGGTCATTGTTTTACGTTTCACTTTTTTTCATAGTTTGGCTGGTCCTGCGACTTATAGTCAGGTGCGACTTATTTATCAAAATTTATTTGACATGAACCTAGAGAAATGAACCAAGAGAAAACATTACCGTCTACAGCTGCCAGAGGGCGCTCTATGCTGCCAGAGATGCTGCTCAGTGCTCCTGTAGTCTACACTGAGCAGCATAGAGCACCTTTTCGCAGCTGTAGACCGTAATGTTTTCTCTTGGTTCTTGGTTCTAAATAAATGCGACTTATAGTCCAGTGCGACTTATACATGTTTTTTTTCCTCATCGTGACATATTTTTGGACTGATGCGACTTATACTCAGGTGCGACTTATACTCCGAAAAATACAGTATCTAGAGTTATTTTTGTTGTATAAAAAAAGAAGAATCAAAAAATCAAATTACTAATCCTAAGACAAATTCGATAGAGATACAAATTAAATAAACTTGTTTGTCAAATACAGTAGGTTTATTTGAAACGTATACTTTATTTAACATTATTTGTTGTTTAGTTAACATTCATGACACAGATGGGTATTTAATTAGGCCGCTGTCCCTTTAAGAATGCATGGATGTAATAAACTGACACATATCCAGTTTTCGGCAACCTGTTTACCTTCACTTTACCTTCACTTTGTATATGACAATTCAGGCATAAAGACAACTAACTGATCACGGCCTGTCTGAGAGAACTGGGATCATG
The DNA here is from genome assembly GCF_003368295.1 of Carassius auratus. NCBI lineage: Eukaryota > Metazoa > Chordata > Actinopteri > Cypriniformes > Cyprinidae > Carassius > Carassius auratus. The sequence continues at coordinate 43,752 of NW_020528846.1, read as the reverse complement.
TGTGTGCACGCACGAAAAAACAGCAGTTCTGGTTTGTCATTCGGCGTGATTCTACCCAGCCCGCCTTCACTAACTGCAAGTTAATTGATAACGGACTGTGAACGAATGGTAGTTTTTTTCTATAACTCTCTTGGCTACCTTTGATTAGGCTGTTCTTGCGTGACAGAAAACTACTACTACTGTTAAAAGTGAAACATTAAAAATGAAAAGAAATAGTGTGATATCTATGAATACAGTGATTTAAGAAAGAGGTAATAATATCTCTTGTATGAGCTATTTTAATGACATAATCCACCAGGCCAGATTAAGCAGAGCACTGCTTCCTCACAAAGTGTATCGGTCATAATTTCCTTCACTGAGGTGTGCAGTGCAATCTAAATTCTGAGGGTACAGGGCACAACGCCAGCTGCATCCATCACTCATGAATCCAGCGCCATGGGAAGAGGTCTTTCCGTTGGATTTGAGTGTTTAGTCCACTATCCAAAGTTCAGGTAAAGTATATGTTCCAGTTTTTGGTTTTGTTTTGTCTCTAAGCATTGAGGACCACAATGGCTCTGTTATTGTGTCTGCAGCTCTCTAACCACTTCAATTAGTCTGGCCAGGCTTTTGAGCTGCAGAGGGTCTCTGCACATACTGACTTCATTAAAACCCACGATCACACAGACCAACAGACACACACACACACACAAACAACTTAAGCCTTACATAGATCCCACCCCAGCAGTAGTATGAAAGGAATGGAGAAGCAATTGAAAACTCTTCAGCGTCATGGGCACTGCTGCTCCATAATAAGAGAAACCCAAAAACAAGGATGGATGGCCAGTGTTGGAACAGGTCAGTGAAATGCGGTCAATACATCCCACACCTGTTGGTCGTGTACATATACTCATTAAATAATTTGTACAATTTATTGTACAGAAAACATTTTTTCCTTTATTTTATTATTATTATAAAAAATGTTTAATATAAAAAAAACAACTGTGTGCATTTATTATTATTTTATACAAATTATATAATTAAACAAAATATTACATAGAAATTTAAAAATATAATTATATTTGCAATACAATTAACATAAATCAACCATTATTATTACTATTATTATCATTGTTATATTTTAATATAAGCTGTATAATTATAATTATTTTTCAATGTTTTTTTTAGCAATACATTTATGTTATTTATTTATTTACATTTATTTATTTATCTGTCTGTCTATCTGTTTGCTTGCTTTGTTTGTGTAATGAAGCCAGTGAAAATATTAGCAGAGCAAGAAAAAAAGATGCCAGCAGCGGTAAAGAAATCCTGTTGAGCCTGGTCACATGGCTTAAAAACTGAAAAAGAAATTCAGATATTTCTGAAAAGACTTAGAAAGAGTGGACAGGCAGAGAACATTGCTTACCCTTAAGAGTGACTGAGACTCTTCCTTGGAGCTCTTGCTGTCGGTAGAACTTGGGTACTGCTGCCCGGCTTTCTCTGCACCGCTAGTTGGTGTCCCCGGCAGGTAGCCTTTAGCATCTGCGCTGAGGCTGAAGATCAGTCCTGATGAGTCTCTAAGCATGGTCGCCCCCTTCTGCTGCTGGTCTTTTACCCCAGCTGCCACAGCATTCAGTAGACCCAGTGTGGCCTGGGGGAACGGGGCTGGGCTTCCCCTAAGAATCTCCCCTGCACGTTCTTTGGGCACCCACACCAGGCTCTGTGCATGTTGTTCCCCACCTCGGACTCCACTGCCAGTCACAGGTCCCAGCGCTTCAACCCAGCCTTTCTCCTTCTCATCCTGGGCCTCACTCTTCACGACCTCTGAGCCGGGAAGCGGCTCGGCTCTGCTGCCCACTGTGGGCACCAGACTATAGAGTCTCAGATCACCTTTGCTCTCCTCTTTGATGCGGAGGGTTGAGGGAGCAGAGCAGCCGTTGGCAGGAGCAGAGGCTGGATCCGCAGAGTCCTGGCAGTGGGCGGAGTTAAAGTGGTCCAGCAGCGCCGTGGTGTCCGTGGCAGTGAAACTACAATGCCGACAACGACAGCAGCCATGAACTCTCCTGCAAAGAGTATAAGAGATGGTCTCAACAATCATGATCTATATCATTCTTCGTGAATAAAACAGTCGTTTCGCATACTACCATGCTATTTGGCCCACAGAGAGCCATCTACGAGACAAAAGACTAATTCACATCCTGAATATGTGTACTTTCTCCTTATCTGACGACTCTGTCCCCCTGAGCTTGGTCTGAATCCCTGTAATGCTGTGTAATTACAGTTTACTCAGCTATTTTCGTCTGCATAATGGCTCTTTGTTCTATTCCAAATAAAGGAAACAAAGAGCTGCTCCAAACTCTCCGCAAAGGAAAGCTAAATGAACAGTCTGCTATCCTTTAGGTAAATTATTGTGACATTCTTTACAGAAACACCAGTGATTTTATATAAGCTTGTACTTCCTGTTTGAAATTGACCACTGTCAGAGAAGTATGGGGAAATGTACTCCACCCAAAAAAAACTATGTTTATTTTGCATGCATCAGTAGATGTGCTTTGACAATGGCCTTTCGTTGATGGGTTTGGCTGTAAGTGCTAACTGTACCACAATGGAGGATTTTCACTGAATGAGATGTGTAGAAAGTCTTTAGTGTTGAACGTTCAAGGTCAAATCAAGTTATTAATACCCTTTGCCAAGATCATTTATAAATTAAATAATAAAAACAATAATAATAATAAAAAAAAACACTTTAACTCGCTCATCAAGTATCAGCAATTCATATGATATTGTATAGTAAGTTATACAACAATTTCTTAAATCTAAGAAGCGTTTCAAGAGTGCTGTTATCTAGTGAGTCCAACAGAACCATGACATTTCACTGGGAACTGGAAATGGGAAGATTTAGTGCATTTCTCCGGCTTCTTTTGGAATTATTCTGGGGAACAAAATCATATTTATAAAAAAAAAAAAAAAAAACTGCCATTTAGGTACCACTTTGTAATAGCTTCTTGATTATAGAACCACTGTACAAATACACACTGTGCTTCAGTAATACTCCTTAATATAAAATATGACTTGCCCAATAAAACTAAATACAAATTACTTTAGACATGGGACTGAAACTATGTGCACCTAGGAGGAAATATTATAAACGGTTCAAAAGTTTGTCGGTTTTTTTATTTTATTTAGTTTTTTGTTGTTGTTGTTTATTTAGCAGGTACACCTTTGATTTATCGAAAACAGTAAAGGCAGTTACAGTACATCCATTTGTTACAAAAGCTTTTGTTTTTTCTTTTTTTTTTTTATAAATGTTGTTTTCGTAAATTTGTATTCATCATAGAATCCTGACAAAAACACAAAAATATAAAGCAAAACAACATAAAATAGGATGTGACTGACAATGTAAACTTTCACAAACACAGAATTCTACAAGTGTGTTCGTGTACTTGTGTATAGAAATCTGGCTAAATGTAATACATGTGGCATCTAGATGTTTTGCTCTCTTTCTTCTACTTTTTATCCATCCCAGTCAAACACAGAGTGCATTCTTTGGGCAACGAAAGCTGTCTGGTGTTACCACAAATGCCCACTAGAGCCCTATCCTTCAAGCTGAATATCAGTGTAAGATTTTCTTTATATTGTGGAAAAAAACAAATAAACACAAATATTTCTGATATCTGTTACCCAGTAAACAGCCTCTCACAATCTGACACTGTATCGAACCAGGATGGATAAAAAGCAAGAGAAGAAGAAAGAGAGCAAAACAGCTAGATGCCATGTCTGCCCCTCTAAGCACCAAAGGAGGGACGGAGTGGTAAAAGTGCTTTTCATCATTGCTGCTGCCTGACTTTCCCAGCATGCAGTTCTGTAATTTGCTCCCCTTAGGTACACGAAGGCAGGGGCAGATCAAACATTGGTGCACTCCAGCGACTGGTGAGGTGTGAGAAAGCCTACAATCCATTGCATGTAGCCCTGATTACAGACAACACAATGTTTAGATCTCAGGAGGAAAAAAACATTAGATACACACATCCAAATATTACTTTGCAAAGTCCAAAAAACAACATAACTGCGCGTTTTGTTTGCTATATTTTAGGTAAAAGTCATTTAAAGAAAAACATCTACACATCTGAAGGCCATTTAAACTTCTGTGAAGTTGTTTTATGAGGACCAGTTACCGTAAGCGACAGACACACAGATTCATTCAGTTATCATTAATCAGTACCAGACAAAACTAGCTTTCCCCACCACCACCGACCAAGACTCAAGTGTTTTCCAACAAAGTATGGGCTGCTTCCAAAACAAATCGTATTCTTTGGTCACTGACACGGAGCATAAATACGTGTGTCAAACCCTGCAACCCAGAACTGATTGTTTTCTGGCAGGAGTTCTGTTAACGGTGACGTTTTTACATGGAGTACTTGATGTGAAACTTCTATTCTAACACGCAATGCCTTCATGGACTTAATCATACAGGTTCATATCTTACATTGAGAGTCCCATTATTTGCACAAATGTAATGTTATATTTTCTAAAACATCTAAATGACACTTTTCTAAATCAGCAGTAAATGTTTTAATGTTTAAATTTCAGTAGAGTTCAGTTCACAACATCACATATACAGTATATGTGACAGTAATATATGTGTCAAATTAATCCTGATCTTTTTAACCTTCTATTCATGAAAGAATCCCGGGGGGGGGTACATCATGGTTTCCACAAAAATATGAAGTTTTCCAAAATTTATTAGAATATTTCTTCCAAAATCAGCATATTATAATTATTTTTGAATGATCATGTGACATTAAAGACTTGACTTCTTATGGCTGCTAAAAATTCAACTTTGCCATATTAATAACATAACAATAAACTGCATTTTAAAATGTACTGAAATGGATAAAACTAAGTTATTTTGAAATTAATATATTTCTCCTTAAATGTCAAGATAAATGTAAAGATAACATGAATTAACCTAAAAAGCAAGCAGCAACAAAAACAATGCCCCTTGTGTAACCTTCATTTAAATTAACTAAGTAAATAATGAAACCTGATTTCTGAAAACATCTGCTAATGTCTATCACAAGTACAGTGCATTACACCAATATTAATGATAGTTTCATCAAATAAGTTTTAATTAAAATGCTGACAGGTTGTCACATTTCTTGTGATGTAAAAAAACAACAACAACACATTAAGACCCAAAACGAAACAAAGTGTTAATCCCAGCTGGATCTGCTTGATAATGAGGTACAAATGTTTTAATGATCTCCTTGATTTAACCTGATTTACAATGGTGATCTTAGAATTATTTTGTATAATTTAAGCTGTCGGGTCAGATCCTGTGGGAAATGTCAGTCTTCCGTCATTTGTTGGAATTTGCCTGATTACGTCACAATGGGAGGTGTGTTAATAGTTCTGACAGCTCATAACCATAACTAATGAGCAGCATAATTAACACAATGAATAGTTCAAAAAGTTATTAACTCAAAACCCAAAAATCCTTTACAAGCATGAAGGAAATAGACAGAGCCTGTGACACAACTCATCAACTGGCATTTCAGAGACGATGACAACTTCATGGTGATGGTTCGATGACTTCAAAGGATTTAAATCAGCCTAGACATGGCCTTTTCTTGCTGCCTTTTCTCCTTGATTCACAACTCTAAAAAGCAGGTAGCAAAAGCAGGTTACTTCATTTGACTGGGTCACAAGAAAGAGCTAAAACGGTAGCAGGGAGTTTGTCTTTCCACCCCTCTCATACTGAGGCAGAGCGGTAATAACTGTATAAAGGCTCAGCATTCAACACAGCCAGCAAATGTCATGTTATCATTCAAAACTGCATGAGCGCAAGTTTGTGAGATTATGTACCGAACAAAATTTAATGCTGCCTACCACCTACACTATAATTTCCTCGACACTTTCGATTTAATTGTAATCACAGGTTATATGTGATCTTTTTCCAGTTTCATTTTGGAAAGCATCAAAACAACATTATCAATTTAAGGGGGAAATACTTGAAAACATGAAAAAATAGATGAGAACCTATATCGATGTCAATAACGGCACTGAGTGGCAGTAATTTGCGCTTGTGAAAATGAAGCCCTTTAGCTATGCACCAACACACCCGCTCAATACTACCATTTTACAGGACGTGGAGCAGAGCAAAGGCGTAACTGACACCATCCCCATGACATTACACAGGAAATGGAAAAAATGGGTACAGCACAGCCTGCTGCTTACCTGACTGGGTGACAGAAAAATCACAGTAAAGGGGTTGAAATGCAAGCTCATCAGCTCATTCGGTCCCCAACAGAAAATAAGGAGCCCTTGTTACCAAAGAAATAAAAAAGAAATATATTCTTCAAAACACTGTGCAATAAATGAGGTACACACGTGAAGACTTATTCAGTAAACTGACACTGCTTAGAAGTAAAACAAAAATGCTTGCACACTAGAGTTACACATCAAACATATTCATTTCAACGGTTATTATAACTGCACTGCAATTTATCAGTCTCTTTCCACCCTCAAAATGGATATCATGCTGAAATTGTAGGAAAAAATACTTTTAAGTTTCAGTCTTATTAGCATTTCACTGATGGCACAATTTGCCTGCTTCAATATCTATGTCATGTAAATAATGAAAACAAGCTACAACACATAAACACGTCACGTCAGCAGTGTGGACGCACCTTAATGTGAACAAAAATGATGCCAAAGCATCAGTATTCAAATTCAAAGCGCTGAATAAAACAACAACGTTGAAATAGTGCTGTACAAACAGCAATACAATGAGCAGAAGACTACTTTTAAAAAGGGATCACATCCATATAATTATTTAAGTAACATAAAAAGAAACCTTAAAAAAAAAGACAATCAAAACGCATCTTAACGAGTAAAAGAGAGGCATATATGGTACTAGCAACCAAATATGTCAAATCTGTCTGGCTGAAATATCAACTTTTGACTTTACTGCGATTGGTTTAATTTATCATCTGTGAACATCACAAACTTAACAGCATGCCAAGGTCAATTACCTTAATTTAATTACTAAAACTTCATTTCGGTTTTCAGCTAAATGAAAACGACTTCATATAACTACTTGTGTGTACATTTGTCACCACTTGCAGAATCAATAAGAATTATACAATCTGTTCACTGTAGCTGAAGGACTGCGACTCAGCCAATGGCATACGTTTGAGGGTGGGACTACCTGTTTATCCGAGCAATGCACAATGTGCAGATGTGCAGACATTGCACGCTTCACCTTTCTGAGTGACTCCCACAATGTCTGAAACCAGCATGTCCAGAATCCAATGCAGTATATTCTCGCAGTTTCAGCTCCTGCACGTAAAAGGTCTCCCGATTCGGAATCGGAGGGCAGCGTGATATATTGAGTGTGCAGTGGATCGGGTGGGCACACGGTGTGGGAGGCTACGGCATCGATATCAGGTTCGTGTTCGTGGTGGGTGGGTGGCTGTTTAGAGACTAGACGGCAGGATTCTGCTCATAAATCTACACTATAGCGAAGTATTCAGGAGAGACGTATACGCATGCTGGAAATATTATGTAGCAGTGATTCCTCAGACCACACAATCGTTTGCACGCACACACACACAGAGGTCAAGAAAGCTTCAACACAATGAAATGGGATACCATGACACAGATGTTCATACAATAACACAGAGGACACAATGCAAAAAACATACACGCAGTAGCCTAGACTATAAAATCTAGTGTACTTCAAGTGTATACAGTATTCTCATACTGCTCGTGAGGCTAGTGAGCAATATATATGTCTGTGTGTGTGTGTGTGTGTGTGTGTTTGAGGGAAAAATGGTTTAAAAACAAAATATGACACACAATTCTCAATCACACACACACACACACTCGGTCTGAGCAGAGAAGCAGGAGCTCTCCGGGGAGGCCATACAGGTCTGATTTTGGCTCTCTCCTTGCCTGTTCCAGGCTGTGGGCTCGGAATACAAACAGTGCCTTATTCAGAAAGGCTGCACACACAGGATGAAAACACTCTGCTCCACGTCCACCTGAAACAACCAGCCCCGGGCAGCTTGAGCATGATGGACGTCACTCAAGGCTCAAATGCACAAAAACCTTCACACATGTTCCTTAGGGGACAGGTGGGTTTATAAGGCCTTAAAATTCAGTCTTTACTGACATGAGTGCCAACTTGACAAATGATTCCTTCGCCAAGATCTTTGACAAATCAGATTAGATGAATGATCATTTAACAAAATGTGAAGCTGTGCAATTACAGAAAAGGTTGAAATAGTAGGAAAACTGTACCTGTTATGCAGTTATGTATGACTTATTTGTCCTACAACAATGTATGTGTGCTCTTATGCATGTAGAATGAATTATGAATAGGTTGGAAATCGATTCCTATTCAAAACATATATATATATATAGAAACCAAATTTATCTTTCACAACATTCATTTCCACTGACTTCTAGAATAGCTCAAATTGAATTTGTGTCCGGTGCTTAAAAAAAAGTATATACTTATATATATATGAACATTTATATTTATATATTTATTGATAAATGTGATTCAGTTTACTGTTCTCCATCACACTTATGACCCTATGACTTCCCTATGACCCTATTTGTTTTGTATAATATTACAACTGTAATCTCATGTTTCGAAATCTTTAAGGGTTTTATTATTATTGTTTTATATATTTGTTTGCTTTTTTTTGTTTTTCAAATGGCACTAAAACACCATCATCGTTTAGGAAACATAATCATTAAATGGAATTGGTACCAGAATTGTTAAAACACATTTTAATAAATACTTATAAAATTAAACAAAAAATAAAGAAAAAAAAAGATTCAATATTTAAGATTTTAAATTGTATATATATATTTTTTTTATAAAATACTTAAATACACATAAATGCATTAATACCAAATATATTGTACATGCATGATACTGCCAATTTGTATTACAGTTTTGTTATTGGGTTCATTTTTTTCCATGTAAACATCAGTAAGTATCAGTAGTAAAACTGCTCAGAAGTTCCTGCACATAATATGGCACAATATGCTGTAAAATCAAACATATGCGGCATTGAGGTGGTTTGGTGTATTTACACAACACTTATATTAGATTTAGAAAAGTGCATTTTCTGTTCTCTTTCTACTGTGCCAAACTCAAGCGGACATATGGATTTCAGTGGTGCAGTAAACTCATTTTTTATCAATAAATTCAAACCAGCACATGTAGACATGCCTGTAAACTCTGGCAGAAAATGGAGAGTAATTGAGATCTTATGTTAAGGTAAAGCAGAGCCATACTAATCTGCGCTGTACATACCACACAGCTGGTGAAAAAAAGAATATAGAAAGGTAATAATAGTTCCAAAATGTACACACTTAACAGACATATGCATGCGCGCGCACACACATGCAAACAAACACCGAAGTGCACACATTTACATCTACGCACCTGGTGTCAAGACAAGCTAAATGAAATCCAATGACTGCTGCAGGAAAAGTTATTCCCTTACATTTAACATTTTCCGTTTATTCAGCTGTGTCGGTCGCTTCAAGTTAAGTGCAAAAAAAAAGGAAAACCTGTTACCTATCAGTATGAAAGCAAAACCGCCATTACAGAAACAAATGTGTAACACAGACTTGCAGGCTATGATCAACAGCAGCTTTCACTATCCAGTGCTATGCCTTTTGCTACAATAATAAAATATTGAAATATTAAATATACATAATATCATTAATCTTTCATCTTTTTATTTTTACATTTTTCATTTCATTTTAAAGTTTTAGTAACTTTGTCAGTGTTAGTAGTTTATAATTTTTTTTTTTTTTTTTAGTTTTGGTTAAGATTTAGTTAGTACTTTAAATTAAAGCAAAAACAAAAGAGAGGAATTAGTTGAAATAAGTAAACAAATTATGGACCTTTATAATACTTCTATAAATAAAACATAATAAAAAATTATTTTAAAAAAAAAAAAAAACAGTTTAATACAAGCTTGCTGGATCTGTCCAATGGTCATTTTCTACAATATATTAACTTTATTTTATTTATAATATATAAAAATGTATAATAAATCATAAAATAACTATTTTTTTATAATTAATGAACAGAGTTAAAACGATGCAATCTTATGCTAAATAATAAAATTTTATCTATTTATTTTAAATAAACAGTCCTCCCTTAAGACCCCTAGATATAGTTCAGGTCTCTCCATAAACTGAATTTACCTCTAACCAACAAGCAGTGTAATTTGAGGTATCATTCATGTTTACAGCACAGACGATACAGATACGAGTCACATATATCACATATAGTTTTGAAAACAAAAACGATAACAATAAACCCAGTAAGGATGCTCAAAAAAAAAGTTGATTTATCATGTGATTTTACCTGTAGTGACGAAAGATCTCCTCCTCCACTTCAGTGAAGAAATGGCACTTAGTGCAGGTGTACTCTCCGGGATGGTCCCGCCCTGGCCCTGCATCCCCTGATCCCTCCTCCTCAGGTTTGACTTCCAGGAAGGTGTGTGAGGTGTGGGTGCTGTCATAGTGCAAGAGAAGCAAGTCAATATCAGTCGAGGTGAACGGGCACTGGTCACACTGATGGGTGACGGACGCTCGGGGAGCTGGCGGGGATGGGGTAGTGGTCCCTCCGGCTGTTAGCTGCAGCAGAAGTAGAGCACAGTGCGAACAGGAGCTCTTACGGCAAGCAAAGGGATAGGAAATCTCCCCCAGGTGCTTCTCAGGAGTGCAGAGCCCACGTGGACAGAAGGGGCAATGTTTGATGGTGCACTTGTGAATGCTGTGAGCCCGTTGGTAGTGATGCAAAAGAGGAGCCACGATGATGACATCCGGACCGTGAGTCATGGAGTAACGGAAGTCACAGAACTGACAGTTGTAACTGGTTACTACCGTTTCTGGGTCGCTCGCTGCTCCAGTCTTCTCATTTTTCCATAAGTGGGAGTCTCCGTCATGGGTCTTTCTGTCCCTTTCCTCTGGACTTCCCTCTCTAATGGCCGCCTGACCGTGTCTCTTCTCATAGTGATCCAGAAGCTTAGAAGCACTGGTAGCTTCGCAACTAAAACTGCAATACTTGCACCAGTAATACGCTGCAGGGGGGTCACCTCCAGTGCGGCTAGGGGAGTCTGAACCCCTGATCGGTACGGAGTACCCAGCCACAGTGTCATCTTCGGCCCTCACCGCCACCCGATCGGTCCACTTCCCTTGCTCGTCTGCCTCAATGCATGGAAAGCAGTTCCCCTTCCGTTCAGTTGAGGACTTCTCCTCGAGGTTGGAAGAAGGTGGACTCTTCATCTTGTTGGGGTGGGTGGCCAGGAAGTGCTGCTCTAGGTCTACAGAGGAGCTTCCTATGTAAGTGAAGTTGCAGAACTTGCAGCGGAAGTACTTGGTGTTGCCCTGACAGTCCTGCGTCTTTCTCCCGATTCCGATGAAGGTGCCGGCCAATGTTACCTGCAAGATCAGGGAAGTTGTGGGGGGGGGGGGGGACAAAGAAAGAAAATGAGATAAAGGGAAAGATCAATCACCCATGAGTTACAGAGAATTACAGAGAAATAGAAGTCTGATATAAGAGTTGAAGAGTAAAGCCACCATGCATGTAGCCACAAAATGGATCTTTTCTGATTAATAATATCCAGGTGTAACTTTAGTTCTGATATTCTGAAATTCAATTGTGGATTAAAATAAAAACTATAGGACATAATATATTTAAAATGCATGTCAGTCACTAAATTAACTAACAGAGTTGTGTGAGTTTTGAAGCAATGATTAAATAAACACCCACTGCTTGGTGTAATCTGTGCTCGTTTACAATTCTTACACGTGCATATTACAGATACAAAGTGGACTAAGCTGGTCGCTCTGTATAACCTGTCTGAGGAATTTCATTGAAGAAGAGTGGACTTGTGGCAGACTGCACAAACCTCTTAAAAAATTCTAATAAAATTGTTATGGTAGAAAGAAAGGCCAAAAAAGATGTGCATCAAATTAAGTACAGTTATTACTTACTGTAAATTATTAAATTAAAACTTATATTGTTAATTATATAATAAGAAAATTAAATGTATTTTTTTAACTCCGCTTTAGTATTTCAGTCCAATTCCATAATATTACATATATAATAACAATAATATAAATACTAAATATAATAAAATGCATGTTATTTTATACAATTTATATTATTTATTTTGAATATGATTATTACTAAACAAGGAAAACCAATGAAAACAGTTACATCAGTTATTTAGTAATAATTAAAGTAATTATATCTGGCTGGTAAACCGGGCTAAATCACTCCTACACTGACTAAAGCTAAATGCTTCCAAACTTGGCTCATTTAGTAAAAACCGAACTTACATATGCCGCTTAAATTGTAAACATGACATTGTTGAAGTGAGAGTGAAACCGTGCTGAAAGTTAGGCAGATAAATGACTATGACATCTGTTCATTACCCATCATTTAAAATAAATCGACTCCAGTGTTTTCACTGGCTCCCCTCACCAGCGTCCCTATGCTCTTTTGTCCCCCCTTTTTTCATTGGGAAAATGCGAAATCACAGTCGTCGATATTACTGCATGGAAAATTCCACTGGGAACGAATTCTGAATAGACTCATTATTTAAACTTTTCCCTAAGAATTTATACGGTATTACGACAATTTGTAGACAGGCTGATGTCGAATTGAAAAAGATTGAGGCCGGTGTTATTAGAAGAAAAAAAAAACAGGTACTCTAAGCTGCACTGTGTGTTTGCTTGAATGAGTACATGCACATGTGCAAAGCAGGCAACTGCTCATAATGCTCCTTTTAAACATGATACACTGAGGCAAGTGCTACGATAAATCAGCCAGAAGTCACAGAACAAAGCCAAATACTGTGTGCCAGCATGATCCAGACTAATCTCTTTCACATTTTTTTTGTTTGTCTTTATAAATCAGAAATCACCAAGGTGATATGACAAATGACGCTTGCATTTCAGTTGGAACGGAGTAGCATGATTGCTTATTCATGAAGTTATTTTATACCACACACAAACAAATACAGACTCTATGAGGGCTAGTCAAAATTTCAGAATTAATGCAGCCAATGTGGGAGTTTCTGCGTGTGCATGACTTTGCATGCATCATGCACGGTTACCATCCATCTAGTGGTTAAGTCTGTGACAAATTTTAAGTTTCACAGTTGCATGTGCATGCATCATTTTTAAGCCTTAATGACCCATTGGTCTGGCTATTGCTCCAAAACTATAAGGCCGTCTTGCTTCTTACATAGGAAGCTGCCTTCTAAGGCTGCATCTTCCCTGGGCCCTCATATGTCACTGATTTGGAACACTATACATAGGAAGCAACTACGTGTACCATCAAATTGCATTTCACAGGCAAAGCAGACAGGAGGGTTAATTTGATTACAATAGAGGTTACAGGAAGAATGAAGCAAAACTCTAATATGCATAAACACACATGTTGGTAAGACTAATGTTTCTGAAAAAAGTATCTTACACTCAACAAGGCTACATTTACTTAATAATACAGTAAAACAAATATTTTGAAATCCTTATCCTTTTAATAATATTTTTTTTCTGTTTTAATATTTATTTAAAATATAATTTATTCCTGAATAAATTTAAAGCTGAATAGCTTTCAGTACAATTACTCCAATCTTCTGTGTCACATGATCCTTTAGAATTCATTCTAATGTGCTGATTTGGTGCAAGATAAACATTTATTTGTATTATAAACGTTGAAAACAGTGCTGGTTAGTACTTTTGTTTACAGGATTTTAACAATGTTTTAACATTATAAATGTTTTTACTCAATTTGCTGTACAGAACAAAAATCCAACCCCAAACATTTGAGGAGTACTTTAAATTTTAGTTTTTTTTTTTTTTTTTACTATTCTGTTTTTTTGTGTATTTTTTATATTTATTAGTATTTCTATTATGTATTATAGTATTGAATAGATATGTATATCTAGAAACAATATTTCTCCTTTCATCTGCTTTGTGGTTACCTGTATGTCATAGGTGCCATTGAGTACGGAGGATCTGGGTGACTTTGCTTCCGCCGCTGAGCCGCTCTGAGCTGGCTGGCCGAGGAGGTGCGCTGAGTCTTTGGCCTGTGTTTGGGCTGTGAACTGCACCATGTTATGTAGTGCCAGAATCTTATTGTCCAGCTCCGCGTCCTGCCGTGTCCGGTTGTGCAAGCCCAAATGGTACTTACGAAAATGTTTGATCAGGTCCGTGGGGTCGTTGCCATAATAACCATACCCACAAATGTTGCACTTAAAGTCTTGTAGTTTGGGTGACGTGGGTTGGAGGTGCTCCCGTCTCAGCTCCCAGAGGGCTAGGGGCATCCTCCGCTCCCCCAATGGGCCTCTGTGGTTGAAGTGTAACCGGAGGGACTATAGAGCCTTCGACAGCCACACCATGAGTGCTGTCAGAACCCAGCAATGCTAGTGGGCTGTGTGTGGCATCCCTCTCTTCTCCGTTACTGGTGCAGCCCTGTACGATGACACCGCCTGACCGGGTGCTAGGTTTTAGACGGTTCCGGTCATCCTCACAGTCTCCTCTCTCACCTGGGTCAGAGTTCGTTGGGGAGGCAGTAGAGTCCAGCAGTTCTGTATCAGTACCCTCGCGGCTAGAGTAGGACGCTGTCAGGTTGTGGCTGGAGTTATGAAAGTCAGGCCTGTCAGGTTTGATGGGGCCAGGGGAGGATGGTTCCTCCTGCTCTTCGCCCACAGCCCTGTCGGGCTCTGAAGCCTGGCTCCCCGCGTTCCCGCTCTCTGGGCCTGTGGCCTCGGCCGCCACCGCCTCACCCTCCTCTTCTTCACCGCCGAAGCTTCTCAAAGGGGGATTCTTTTTTCGTACCATATCTGTAACCCAGCAAAAGAGAAGGCCAATGTTAGAGACACGCCATTCCTCAAGAAACTTGCTCAATGTGTTGACAAAAAAATTGTTTGAGCCAATGGTGCCTATTCTGCTCTCTATAAAAGCTTTTCGATTGTTCTTTGCTTTTTGAAAATCAGAGACGGAATGCCCTAGAAACAGTTCTGCTCTTCCAGCTCAATCCATAAACAGCAATGAGGTTCTAATATTGGTGACTATGTCGGCGCCGGCCTTTGTTGATGATGTTTTAATGAATAAAATCTGTGCACTTATGTCACTGATGTGGCTTAGGGATACACTTTTTAATCAGTTACCAAAATCAAAGATGATAGGGGATAGAGAGAGAAAAAAAATGTGGAATTTATAAAGTGTTTCATAGCAAAAAAAATTCCAGCAGAACTCAATGAAGTAATGCATGTTTGTTCACAGCAGGCAAATCACGCTATTAACTAGACTTTCCTTTGGCACAAACTGCACAGAAGTGAATTTCTATGAAAGGGTTAGCATAGCGCTCAGTTTAACATCATTTTGCGTTTGCAGGATGGTGTGCGTGTTGGCCAGTTTCAATTTAGGGCAATTACAGTTTCTCATGATTTAACAAACAGACAGTCGAGAGCAATTTCGTCATTTAGTCTGTGATGCAAATGGATATTAAATAAAGCAATTCATGCTTTACAGAGGGGCCACACCTTAACCATAACTAAGTTAATAAAAGCCTTGAAAATCGAATCACAGATATAAGCACACCCAGTCATATCACTCACAGCATCTCAAACACTCTAACCATCCACACTCTGCTAATCTCAGGCTTCACAGCACCTAACACACCACGGCGGTGCACTATCCATTTGAGATTGACACTGTGTCATATAACTACTTTTGAAGAAATGTATTCAAATAACTGATGTCTCTAGTGACTGTGACTGACTGGTAGAAGAGATGCAACTAATGGCTGATGTCAGTACTTGAAAGCCTACATCCTTAATCTGTCATAAAACATCCAAAACTACCTATCATTACTGTATCATAAAAAGAAATGCAATCCATGATATAGCACTAGATGCAAAAATCTATAAATGCAAAATAAATAAATACAAATGATATATGCTTCTAGATTCTGCATTTGTATTTTGTTTAATTGGCTATATATCTTATCGGAATTAAACCATTTATTGGAATTAATTTGTGCCGCCTCTATTCAGTCCATGGAAAAAGTCTGTGCAAACACATTTTTATTAGATATATTTGTTCAGTTGAAATCTTACATGATCTCATTATTAGACTTCTGAGGGAAGTAAATTCAATGTAATTTACTTTTCTTTAATTCCAAATATTCTTCCTTAAAAGTACTAAAAATATCGTTAACTGGAACAAGAATCAGAAAGAAGAACCAGAACCAGAATTATAAAAACTTACACTTTACATCCCTCATAAAGGTTTATTTTTATTTTTTATGCTGTGCTCTAAAATGTTTCATCTGCTAAATATTACTCTTGTGTAAAGCTGGTGAATAAACATGCCCACAAGCCACTGCAATAACAGATTTGTGAGGAATTCTTCTGAGTCTGGGATTTTCAATGATTCAGTCAAATCAGTTCACAATTCAAGTCAGTTCAGATCTAAACAATTTGATCCCGGTTTCTGTCTAATATAGTGTGGCTCAAGATAACTTGATAAGTTGAAATTTGCATTGCATATTAGGCTACAGAACTTATTTAGAGAGCTATTGATTTACTGAACTAAACACTTTCCCATTTTCAATTTCCTTTCACCTTTTCTCAGTTTCTGATTATAAAGGAACAGGTCTTGCTATCATGGATTGAAAAAAACATAGAAGAGGAAAAAAAAGGAATGGAGTGGGAGGATGAGAAATTTTTTAATACCGGCTATAGTGCACAATTACATTAAAACTTGCAGGGGAAGCAGTGAGACATTACCATTCCACTCCGCCATCAGAAACCGAATAATCTGCTTTTATAGCTCCCAGGCATTTGCTGCGTTCCTGTACCAGTCAATTCAAATCACTAGTTCACCATCCACCCCCACCTCCTTTTCTTTTCCTATATTAAACTGCTCCTCTTGCGTTATTGTGCCTGCTCAAGAACTTACTTAATAAAGTATAATATGCTTTCTGAAAAGGACAGGACAATCAATTTTCTTAATTAAAAAAAGTAAGGAGGGGGTGAATGGATCGACAGTGGCCTCTGTCTGCATACAGAGCAGAAGATGGAGCAGGGCTGTCCCTCGAGCGCTCTATGACACTTAAGCTAATGCAATCTAATGACAGGAGTCAAAGCTCAATCATAGGAAAGCATTTCTACAACTAGGTTACAAACTGATGGTTCTGACACCGTGTTAACCAAGTGTTAGCCTACTTAGTGAAGAATTCCAGGGCGTCTTGGAGAAGCGAATAAAGAAAACGCTTTCAAATGCTTTCATCAGCCACATGATTTAAAGCTATACACTATGTTTTGACATTTGTTTTTCTTTTTCTTTTTTTGACAGGCGTTTGATCACTGTCATTGTGACACGGTGATGGAAAACCTCTGTGTGATTTAATCACAAAAGAAAAAATATATATATATGTATTATAAATATATATATAATTTATAGCCCCCTCACACCCAAATCTAAATAATTCAGTAAATAAAAAAATTGTCACAATACAAAAAAATTAGAACATTTAAAATACAAATATAAATGACCATACCTGTAAAGCACTAATATAATGTCACTTTCTTTACCAATGTATTCAACTTCCAGCATCTGCAGGCACTAACAGGCACTACAGACACTTAAGAACTCAACTTAAATCATTCGTTATCTGACAGATGTTTCACAACATCACAATGAACCCTAAATTAACAACATATGAAATGTGGATTGCTGAGTGGCAAACTAACGTTGTGAGACCACTTGCCATCAGTTTACATGCACAAAAACTCCACTGACGTCACAAAGGTGAAAAAAGTCAGCACTTGCCGGCTTCCTCTTGGCCGATCTCTATTATAAAAAGGGCTGGCCAAATACACACAGAGCCTCATTTGTAAAGAGGCAATGTGACTCCAACTAAGTCATCTTCATTGTTAAACTCATCTAGGAGATCTTGTTTCAAACACAACAACAAATACAGGGGATTTCCTCAACAATCTGGCCTAGTCTGGTCAGCACTGATGAGATTTTTAGTGGTAGGGTTTAACTCATTACAGAAAGAGACCAAGTCGTTCCCACTCGGCAGTATATTGTGGAGTCCAGACAATGTCCAGGTGGTTGAAATTAGAAGCTGGCAGTGGGAGTATATGTAAAAGTTCTTTCTGCATCTGTTGGTATTTTGTGCATTTGTTTACGGTGTGTGCTTTGGTTAAGAGTGTCTGCAGTGTGTCGAGGTGTTGCATAGCAAGAGATTTCTACTAAATGAGTCTGCTTAAAATACACACACAAACACACACCGGGGAAAATGACAAAACCCTTTCTTAAACTATGAGCAATTTTCTGTAGTTAAATAGGACAGGTCAACATATACACTATCTTCAGCTTTTGACAGTATTCACAATATCACATGATGACAGACATCATTAAATTGATTCACTGAACTGCAAATCTAACTGTATTGGTTCCAATAAAAGTTTAAATTCAACACTACTAAAAAGAAAATCTTAAATCTGTCCCAAGCCTCAGATTGGAAATTCATCTAATGATACATTCTTTAAGAAACTTATAGTTGCATCAGTTTAAACTGTACACTGCTGATTTTCCACGTATCAGCAATAATATACAGCTGAAATACAGATAATTTCATTCACTTGAATCTGATGACACAAGAAAGCAACTTGTGCATTATGGAACACGCACTATCTGAAACTTTTGCGCATTCTAATGCTGAAACTTTGTACACAAATGTTAAAGGAACGATTTGAACTTACAGTTTGTTTTTCAAACTATCATATGGAGTACTTTTAGGATACATTTGGATGTTGTATTCTTTTTTACTTTACAAAGATCCATTGCCTATTTAGCTGCATGAAAAATAGCGTCCATCGCAATCTTTAAAATTTTGTGTTTTGAGTAAGAAAGAAACTCATTTTGAAACAACATTAAATAATGAAAGAATTTTCATTTCTGAGTGAGCTATTCCGGAACTAAACTGAACAAGCTGCCAATTACTAAAGGCAGCCCATAGCTACTTTATCTCGGTCCCAGACTTGTGTCCCTCAATCTTTCATTGTGAGTTCAGATGCAATCCTCTCTACATCACGGTCCCAGGAGGATCACACGGGAGCGGGGATTCACACACACAGCTTGAGGACCCCATGCAACACTGCAGCCGGGGTCACTCCGAGTTCTCCACCCAGATAGTCTGTTTATTAAAAATACATTACCAAAAACGCCTTTCATAATTCAGCCTGTGCTTTCAATCCATCGGGGGTGGATCTGAGTGAAGTCTTAAATAACAAAACCTATACACACACACGTATGCTGACGCTCACTTACATAAATACTAATGCAGTTGCGCGGGCACACGCACCTCTGATCAGTCAGGCAGAATATTGAGTTCCCTGAGATCTTAAATGATGAGACTCATTTTGC
Source organism: Carassius auratus (assembly GCF_003368295.1). Classification (NCBI taxonomy): domain Eukaryota; kingdom Metazoa; phylum Chordata; class Actinopteri; order Cypriniformes; family Cyprinidae; genus Carassius; species Carassius auratus. The sequence continues at coordinate 24,279 of NW_020528846.1, read as the reverse complement.
ATCCTTTATTTAAGACATCATAAATTGAAGCAGTAGACAAGAAAAATAAAAAGAGAGAAAATATACACTAATTGCTTTCTGTCATGGCTGGAAGACAGTGTGGAAGAATTAATTTCTAAATGAGTAACTGGTATGCTCACAGCAACGGCAGGGCTAAACTTTAACCAACTCAAATAAAGAACTGCATTTCCATCTGATTTTACTTGCATGTTCTGGGATTTACCAATAATCAACTTTTGGAGGCTACAATTGGAGAATGACAAGAAAAAAAAATCACTTTAAAATGAAACAGGCCCTGCTTTCCATTCCAACAATGGTATATTCAACCACGCACATGGCAAATAACCACTACTCGGATCCATCAGGCATACCATGTGTGTGCAGTCACGTCTAAGAGCAAGTCGTCATAAAAGTGTTCCCCAAACTATCCCTCAATCCCACCTTGTTCAGTCTCCTTTCAATTCCTCCATGTCCCCAACTGCAGACTTTTGCGGTAAGAAAGGAATCGAAGGACCCCGATCCATCTTCAAGAGGAGTTTAATCTCGTTGTAACATTAGGACTAAATCACATTACTGTTTCAAGCATGTGGGGGTCTATGGAAAACACATATGTGAGATGCTAGATAGAAGCAGTGCAATTAATTATCATTAATGCGAAATGTCAAGAGGAGGAACAGGGCTCTGAGTCAATATCCCCCACCCCACATCCCCCATATCATCCACCCTCAAAATCACACACTTACACATATGAACCATGCAGCTGTGTGTCACATTAATTTGACCCTGGACTAAAACATGGCAGATAAATAATTGCCTCTAAAGCATGATAACTACCAAGCTGTGACATTGAGTCAATTTCATTTAAGTGCTCTATTTTTTTTTCTTCAGATACAGGATGTTTCTCTTTTCAATACATCTGAAAATGTATTTCCTTTCCTTGAAAGTAAGAGGTAAGAAATTCCAATTTACAATTATACTGATTAAGTGAAACCCAGACGCAACAGATAAAAGCATCGTAAGCTTTGGAAGAAATTCTATCAACCTTACTTTTTATTAAATTCAATTGACTTTATTTTCATTGCGGGCTATTGTTGGTCCGTTTGCAAAACACTGAAATCACCAGAGAGAGAGAAAGAAAGAAAGAGAGCAGAGCCAAAATAATAATAATAAAAATAAATACCAAAATCAATCAAAACAAAAAGATAGATTAAGAATAACAATCGTTTTCAGTTTTAGCTATCAGTGGCAAAACTCAAAATTTCACAGTGTCATAATGAAACAATTATGTATTTTCTATAAGACATATGTAAAACAACACACATTTCTATTTTTTTGGCACCACATGCTGCACTTCCAGTCTCTGCTAGCTTTAAGGCCAGTATAAGCAGTATCTAGTCAACAAAAAGCAAAAATAAGGATACAGATTGTACAAGAAGAGTTGAATATTAAACAAAAAAGTGCAGAACGTAGGCAGACACTCACAAGAGATTCAACCTTTCATGTAAACAAGAAGTGAGGAGACATCTTTAGAGAGTGAAATGAATCAACAGGCCTGCCAGAACACAGGGCTTTCTTCAGAGGGTGTGTGTGTGTGTGTGTGTGTGTGTGTGTGTGTCTGTGCGCGTGTATGGAATGGCATACTAATCTCCACCCTTTCTCAAAGTGCGAGAAGAAGAAGATGAAAAACTAATACTGCCACTGCAATGCTAAGGCCTTTGAAGGAGGCGGGGACTGCCAAAATCTGTCTTCGTACAGATGTCCGGGAACGCCGATCTGAGCTACACCCAATATTCCACTGACTTTGAAATATCAGCATGCAAACGGAAAAAAGGGAGAGAAAAAAATTACAGCAAAGCGCACTCGAAGAGAAGACTATGATGTTCCTCATTAAAACCTGTGGAGATAGCCAGGTTTTATGATTCCGGAGCTACAAGGGAAGGAAAAAAATTATAATTTGAAAAGCTACATATGAAATCATAAAAGTGCATTTTTCCAGGTAGAAAATGAAACCTTGTCAACTTTCATTAATATTTAGCTGTACCTCATTACATCTTTATCTTCATACTAAATTACTGTTGTGCAATAAACAAAAGCTTTGGAGTTGACGGGCCTGCAGGGGATGATTTCATTCCTGCGTGTTTGTGGTGGAGTCATCCAGCCCGGAAACTTCCAACTCATATACAACTCTGAGAAAGGAAGTCCTCTCACCTTTAGTGATGTGTCATTTCAGTTTGAGAGAGCGAGAAAGTACCAAACTGACAGAGAACGTCAGAAAGAGAGAGAGATTGTTTGTAGAGTAGGGAGAGAGGAAGGGTTGGCATGTCAAAAATAAAAAGCTTTTCCCATAATTCTCTTCACCCCGTTTTCCTTCCATGAGGCAGCTTGCGAAAGGGTGACATGCTCTATAAGAAAGGCCCGTGACTAACTGCCTCTCAGTGACTTTTTTTTCCCCCATTTTTACGTGGCATGTCAATGATACACAATACAACCAACACAACCCCCCTTCATGTTTATTCATGAGAACTCATTCACATCAAAGACGCAAAACCAAAAACTGTTGCCTTTGGCAATGTTGGCGAGGTTTTAAACCCCCCACCCCTTCTCTTAATCAACTGAACTTCAGAACATGCAGACCTGTTGCACTCGACCAAAAATGTCACGGTGTCATGGAAACCATCCACAAAATGTTCATAATTAGTGATTACATAAAGAAATATTTCTAGGTCGCCAAATCAGCATTTAAGAATGATTTCTGAAAGATCATGTGACACAATGGCTACTGAACATTTAGCTCTGCCTTCACAGGAATAAATTACATTTTGTGTGATGAACCCATTTCATTTATTTAAATAATAACAAAACGTTTTTTAAGGGTAAGTCATTATTGTTAATTTTGTAAGAATGTGCATCACTAAGAATTCAACAAATCTTTAATATAAATGCCAATTTTCTTTATTTTCTAAATTAACAATCTTCCCACTTAGTTTTCATGTCAGTCAATGTTGGTCAACCTCTAACCAGCAAGCTTTACATTTCCAAGAAAAATCTGTGATTAAACTAAATTGTTTAATTCGCATGTGACACAGATGCCTTGTTCACAACTAACTGCTTAATTTGCAAGACCCAGAACCTTCTGGCTAGAGTGTCATTATACCAGAACAGGAAAAAAAGAACTTTCTATCAAGTTTTTCCCAAATATCTCCCCAATCGGCCTTCCAGTCAGGCGGTGTGGAGGGGGAGGATGGAAGGCCCCTGTCTGAATGACCTGGCCTCTGTGCACTCAATCAGCGCACGCTAGAACCGGAGACACCAGAGAACAACTGCTTCCCTTAAGCTTCCTGTGATCACAGGCCCCGAGCTGCCAGAGAGGGGAAAGGATCATGCGCTCTAGAGAGAACTGCAGATAACATGCTTCCGCCAACACCACCGTGTGTGAGTGCGTGCGTGTACGCATGTGTGTGTGTGAAAAGACAGAGAAAGGAAGGAGAGACAGATGGGAAGACAGACCTCATGGAACATAAAGGACATGAGAAATGGCTGCCTTTTAAAGTTCACATGAACTCCTGGTCGCAACATGTTTTACTTCCGTTATGTGACATGTCCAAGCGAAACAGGACATTTAATGGAAAAGAAGGAGGGCTAGACTTATCTAGGCATTAGGAACTGACTGGATGGTGAAAAAGTGGGCACTGCATACCAGAATTTACCCAGATTAAATGGCATTGCCTAAAAAAGCTTTTGTGCTATTGTTTCAAATGCCTCAAGAGACATCAGCTGAAAGAGACATTTGTTTCAGATGAAAGGGAAGTTATGGAATTTTTTATAAGATTATGGAGATTAAAAATATTTTTCTTTTTTGAAAATGAAAAGTAATTTTTAAAGAAAAAAAAAACATGAGAAAGAAAACGTATTCATTAGTAATATTTGTATAATCATAAATAAGTAAAAAAAAATAAAAGTCATCATGAAAATGGCACAACTAATTAATTGGCAAACCGTGCAAGCAGTCTTTCTAAATCTCAAGTGAAATTCAGAATTCTGCCGTTCAGAAAGCAGCACGTGCGCGCTACTTCAAGCAGTGCTGTAGTTCCCATCTAAAAATATATTTATTAAGCAACAGGAAAAGTCAGACATGATTGTTCATTGCACAACTTGCTACCCGAGGCACTGATGAGAAATCACTTCTGCTTGTGTTCCTCTATTCTCCTTCTGCCTGCACTGGGCCGCTTTCTTCTTTTCACACTCCTCCGTTTACGGAGTAGGAGAAACACCTCCTGCTCTGTGATGTTTTTTTAACTTGCCCATGAAGAACTAGCAGACAGTTAAAACCACCCTTCAGGCAGAACAATAGCTTTAATTTTCTTTTCTACACCTTGATAATTGAAATGATTATGAGGTTTTTACGAGCTGACATCTCCCCGATGTCCTAACCAGGAGGAAACGGCTGATTGCAGCCCACCAACATGGAGTCAGTCTTAGACATACCATGAGATAAGATATCTAGGGTCCTATGAAATCCATTTGAATTTTTCTGGATTAAGTTTTTCTTTTCTGTTTTAACTTTTCTTGACTCCATTTTCATATCTAATTAATTAAAATCATGGAACTTATACATATTCACATCAATTTATTAAAAGTTTAAGAAAAATTACGTTTAGGGCCCTAAATGTTTTATTTTTTCTCACCATATTTTTATTGTTTTAAATTATGTGCTTTAGCATGCCTGTTTAAAGGCATAACTTTTTTTAATTGGCCTTATAAAAAAAAAAAAAAAAATCCTCTGAAATTCTGTGTTGTGTATTTACATTTTTCTGGTTATCAATTGAAGACATAAAACATAAATCTAATTCATCTTTTAATTACTAAAAATGAAGAAAACTTGATTTTTTTTTTTTTTTTAGCAAACAAAATTATTTACTAATAAAAATTAAAACATGGAAAAAAGTTGTGAGATTATCCCTTTGATGTTTGTTTCATTTTAGTAGTAGTAGTATTAGTAAGTAGTAGTAGTACTAGGTAGGGCTGGGCGATTTTCCCGATTTTATCAATTAATTTGAATCTATTGTCTTGCCACGATTTTATTTTTTAGAAATAGTTCAATTGCGTTTTTGAACAGAAATATTACCAAATGTTAAATTAGATACTTTGACATTATGCTGGTGATAACAGTAAAGAGAGAGAAGGAAAAAAAAAGATCCAACCGCATGTCAGCGCACGTGATTAACCGCTCATGTGTGACATGCTCTGTGAGGGATCATAAATATAGCACCAAGCGCTATTCACACAGAATGTGCTTTTGTGTTGACAAAGATGTGAGGTGAGCAGTGGAATAGGTAAAACATGCAAGAAGATGGGAGTGAACTACTTTTAACTTGTACGCCATGTTTTTAGAATGGCATTTCATTCATGAGACACTGCAAGAGACACAAGCGCAAAACTACAGAAAAGCAGCAAAGTCTAATAAAAAAAACTTGTAAAGAACTACTACTGTATGTCTGATATTTATACAGTTCTGTATATGTGATATGAGGCTAGTTTCACTCAAATCAAATGTTCAAATGCTCATGAAGTGACTCTCAGAGCAGGACTGTAGATGTTGTTCATGTGTTTACGTCTTCATTTAGTAAGACGGTAGACACTACTGTAATCACCGTGAGCATCACACACGCTTCAGTATGGGTTTAGAAATATAAAACCATGCATCTACGCTATTCATTAACAGAGACATGCAGAACGTGCAGGATTCATATTTAAATCGACTTCTGCGGCATAATATTTACAGATACGTGTCCATATCACAATTTGATTAAAGTGTAATGACCTACTTTTGATTCATTATAAATTTGACAAATTCTGCGACATTCTGCTTTAAACTGTGAATTCCGTTTTCATGACTGGATTCCGAGATTCTGTCCACATTTTCCACATCGCGGAAATCATAGGGCTCTAGATATCCAGAGATTTCAGATAAGCCAAGATGATTGAACATTGACTTTAATGAAAAGAAAGTTGAACAGGTAGTAAGTTTTAAATAAAGTTGAATAAAGTCTCCTCCTGTGCTAAAATGATATTCTTTACTATTCAAAGCAAGCCGTTGCAGCTACAGTGTGAAACCATCAGTAAACCACAGCCTGAGATGCATTTCCCTTCTGAGTTAAAAGCACAAAACGTTGCGACATACCTCAGGCTTCTCTAAAGCGACACTCACAATCTCATAATAGGACTCTAGCCATTTTAAACTGACTGCCTGACTTTCCACAAAACAAACAGAAAAAGCTGAGGAACTCTTTTGAGTAAATAAAAAACAAGACTGAGAGTATACGTATTTTATCACACGGAAATATTAAAGTAATATCTTACATGGGAGTCTGAACATAAACTTCAAAGCTGGGGGGTCTTCGTTTGAGTCAAAGTTAAAGGAATGTTCCGGGTTCAAGTCAAGTTAAGCTCTGCCAACAGCATTTGTGCAATAATGTCGGTTAACACAGAAAATTATTCCGATTTGTTCATCAGTTTAAAAATATGCAAAAGAACAGCCACAAAAGGCATGAAACTACTACAAATGAATAATCAAACTTTTCTGTACAAAAGTAATAATTTTTTATTTGTACTTATAAAATGATCATGAAAAATCTGTACACATTTATAAAATACATGCAAAGACATTTTAGAAATATCTATATTTTTAACTTTTACATTTTATTTGCTGAACCGCAATTCATTTATTTTTAAATGGCTTTTTAAAGTAAGGATTTATTAGTTATACAAATAGACACACACATACATATACATACTTTATATACATATACTAGGGATGTCAACGGATAATCGATGATCGATTAATTGTCGATAAGAGATGCAATCGATTAAAGCTATCAATGGTTGATTAACCTTTCTAATTTTGGGCTGCGTGCGGTCATGCGCACTCAACACTCGCGAGTGTCAATGAGTGAGGCTGACAGTATATAAATGCATCATCATTCATTCATAATGTACAAATTAAGCTTTTAATGTGATTTAAACTTTAAAAGTGAATTAAAATAGAGACAACACAAAGTTCTTTGACATGGAAAGCAATGGAAATGTAGTAACTAAGTCATTTCCCCTGATAATTGTTTCATATCGTGCGTTTTGCAGGGCTGCAGGACACGGGACAGATAGGATATATTCAGTCCTTGTTAATTCGTTCCTACGATTTATTAATTTGGAGCAACTGTCCATATTTCGTTAATTTTGTTCCTTAAATGACCCATGATTTAACTGAAATCAGGGAACAAATTAATCAATTGAACAAATTCTTCATGGCCATGAAATCTTTCATTTGCATTCCCATGTTTACCACATTAAGAGATGCAAAACATTGATTAAGAGTCAAAGACAATAAAATAAACCTGCAGTCATCGTGTAAAGTAGAATCCTAGTTTACATTATAAATAATAGTAGAACATTCAAATATATGGTGAATATGGAAACATTTGGATTTGTGTCGAATGAGAGACCCAGCGTTGGTTTCAGTTTTGTTTAATACTGTTAATTGAAAGGATTTGTTTTGGAGTGAGGGGAACTAAAAAAGCACAGTTATGTTTACAGTATTTATTATAATTCTTGTAAACATTTCGCATCAGTATTAGGCCTATTTCTGAATGAAATAATAAAATGCCACTTATTAATAGACTACGCAACGTATGTTTTTTTTACTCTCTAAAAAACAAAAACAAAGTATACGTGTAGTGTAGCCTATTTTAACAATAAATTACTGAAAATAAATAAATAAATGACTTTTTAAACCATTTAACGGACTGTATTAATCTGTCAAAATTCTTAACGGACGGTTAACGGTTTACCGTTTAAAATGAACATCCCTAGTATTGAACCTGGAACATCCTTTTAAGAATCTGACACTGGTTTGGCTGAATGTGAAAGGTCAGAGGTTGGTGTCTTACTAAATGTCACTTGCCACGGAAATCTTTTCTAACCACTGTAGGGAAAAAAAGAAACAAAAAGAAAACAAAAAAACACAACCCATTACCTTCATCACATTGCCCAGAGACCCACAACCAGAGGCAGATCCTTATGATAGCGAGGCCAGTCATAATAGAGTCTCTCTGCTGCCTCTCTGGAGAGATTCCAAACATGATCAGACGTGATTAACCACAGTTAAAACTGTTTGAGAGAGTCAGTTTGTCACCTGGCATCTCCGACAAAATATTTGTGCATAATCATGTGTGGAAAGATTTGCTTAACATACCAAATTTATCACTAACTTTGAGATTCGTCTTCAACATTACAAAAGCTGCTGATGCTTCGTATCAAGGTACAGGCAGGGCCTCTGAACACACGTAGCTCTCAAATAAACCTTCTTTGCACAGACAATATTCTTTGTTAGTTGCTACATGCTTGTATTGCCACCCTAGTACACAAACCAGGCTACCTGGGACATTATGAACTGCCTAAATAGATCAATTTTGGCTTTTTCCACCACAGCCAAGACAAAAAAAAAAGCACCCACAACCTCCACTGTAAAGTTCGAAGCATCAAGCCATATGCACTCTATGGTATTTTCTATATAAAGGGAAGCAGTTTAACGACACCGGTTGTACAAGATTCCTCTATTTGCTTAGTACAATTATTCTTCTTTCAAATGTCATATAGCCTTGGGACTGATTAGTCATCAGAGCTGTTTGATAGAAACAACCACACCCTCTGATACCATCTGTGATCCTTATGCAAAGACTTACCTGCCTGTCTGTCTCATCATGGGAACTCTGTCTCATTCTATGCTTAGTGAAGCAGAACTCATTTCTGTGCTGCAATGCACTAGTATTTACTGAAAAAGTACCGTACCTTCTCATAAAAAGGAATCGAAAGCAGGGGAAAGAAGACCTAAAGGTGGAAAAATATGCCACCTCATTTGGTCTAGACTAGGTCTTGAGCTATTCATACTATTAGCAGAAAGGGCACCCCAAACAAGGCGGCTGAAGTAAACTGAGGACAGGCATGATACCTTAGACTAGCAGAGGTCTGAAGTCACCGCTATCTATAACACAAACTGTCTGTCACACCGCCTTTTTACCATGAGAAGTAGGCCACATATCATTAGGCTTGGTGAACGTGGCCTGCTCAAGAGCAACACTCCTGCAGGATTTGAGCACTTGATCACTTGTGATGTGAAAGATACTAAAAAGCAACAAGTAAACTATACAAAAAAATGGCAATCCTGAAATATATTTTAAAAAAAATTTACATAAAGCTTACATGCTCACTTAAGCTGGATGCATTCTCTTTTCTTTTCTTTTATTATGACAATACTTGCAGGTTATGTGCCACTGTATTCATTTAATTGGTTCATAATTGCATTAGCATTTAGCTTTTCAATGTGTTGTGTTCCACTGCATATATTGCTGTGGTACCAACATTAATAAAAGAATCATGACACTTTCAGTAATACTGAATCCAACCCCTATGGGCTCTTGCAACCTCTGTCTCACTCATGAGCTGTGGGCTTTGTTTGAGAAGGTGAAACTTTGTTTTCTTCCTCTGCAGCAATGTCTTTGTCAGAGAAAAGGTCGAGTAGTAATGTCTGTATGCACATATGTGTGGTTTCCACTGCACTAGAGTGCCATAATTGGCCTCACTGCAATTGTGTACCTGTGAAAGAGCAAATATTACACATTTCCTCTCAATATAATGACTGTTAAGCCTGTACTTGCAAGTGCATGTGAGTGCATGCAAGAGTATGACTGTTTGCTAGAGAGCTTTTAGGTTTTAGCCTCTGTACAATAATTCTCTACCCTGAGTGGATCACTTGGGGCTCGGATCACCCTTTACATATCAGCACAATTGACAATTCCAATCCCTACGCCTACACAAGAGAATGGCTCTCAACTCAACAGCTTCCTATAGAGTCATCGCCCCAGTTAGCTATAGCATGCAGGCTGTAGCATGCAAATTTATGGCACAGCTATATTGCATGGGAAATCGGTGCGCCTTGTCATGCCATTTAGTGCCAGAAAAGTGGTAACATAGGGTGTCATATTTGGTCACAGAGTGCATATCTACAGTAGTTGGGGTGTCTGAATTAGGTAAAGAGAAGATCATTGGAATGATCTGAAATTTTGTTTTACAGTTGGTAAATGAGAAGAAATGTGCTATTGCCAGCTACATTCAAAACTGCCAAACAGATGAGAAAGACCCGGATGATTCAGACGCAGCTCAAAAACAAGAAATGACTGCCCAAATAATGCCTTCAAATGGATTAAAGTTTAGTTAGCAGGATGCAGGAGGTGTTGAAACAAATCATAGTTGTATTGTTACCACATTCTTTCCAGCCTGGTGTTGCCGGCTCATTCCTGCAATGTCCAAGTGTCCACTTAAATCATTCCCCCATGCCGCAATTGGCAAAGCCGAGCCAAAAGAGCACTAAAAGCTGCTTGGCTCCAGTTCGGCCGACTTGACCACCTCCAAGTCAACCGGCCCCGACGTATAAATAAGAACAATATCAGATAAGTCTTGCAGGAAGCCTATAAACATTTACATTCTCTTTCAAGTGCTGTTTATGGATATTTTATCTCCTATCTGGAAGCTGAAGACATGGTGAAAAAAGACGACGACCTGGGGAGGAATCCGAGGCGAGTGGTTAATCAAAAAGGCAACAGGCCCTGACAGGGATCCAAGCCCATTGACCATAATAGGTGTTTAGAGTAGTGGCCTCCACAGATGAGAAACCAGCTCCTTAGGCCTGCCAGAAGAGTTATGAGATGGTGCGGGTAGTGATGGGGAGGGGAGGGATGCCTGGTAAGCTACTAATTCTATATCTTCTTCTGACAAAGACAAAGTGCAGCCAACAGAGTTCAGTCTGGAAGACAGAGAGAGGGAGCTTGTAGTGTTGTGTTTAACAGAGGGAACCAACTCCTGTCTTCCTGTCCTCCAGCCTGATGCCTGTCTGAGGATTAAGTCTGACCACAGACAGTTAGCTAGGGCTGTCGCGATAATGCGGTATTCCAAGAACCGCAGCGACTGCAATTTTTGCATGTTTTCTTTTTTCATAGGGTTATTCCCTTCTCATTTTACACTTTGTGCAAATGTACTAAATATTAAATAAGTTAATGATAACAATGTGTTCCATTCTGATTTGTACAAAAGCTCCATAGATTTGCACTTAAGGTTAAACAGACAGCACACTCAGTGTATGTGTGATTACTTGCGAGTCATATATAGTTGTGAAAATAGGTTGTCCAAGGAAAGAAAAATCTCTTTCTTCTTCGCATTGACACATTGCTGCTCAGCTGAGCCTTCTCAACGTTAAGCCCTGTAGTGCTAAATGTGTTTTGTCTAGGGATGCACCAAATATTGTGCAACCGAAATTATTCGGCCAAAAATAGCAAAAAATATGTATTTCTGAATAAGCGAAAAAGGCACAATAATATGTACCGATCAATGACTAATGTGATCAAATAGAGAGACGCACTACTGCAGCAAACATGTCGCCAGTGTGAAAGTATTTAAAACTATCAGAGAAAGATGCAGAAATCATTACAAGCACAAAGCACCAACAGCAAGAGAATGTTTAGTGCTGTATCACATCTCCGATGAGAAGAAGAGGTGGCTAATGTTGGTGGTTCAGTTACTATATGATGATTGAAATCTCGAAATTACCTCAAACCATTATTAAATAGACTGCAGAATGTTATATTTTCTAATGCATGCACAAATTGCATGTTCAAAGTCCAAGGCACGAGAAAAAATTGCGATGAACTTATTACTCGTCAGTTGCTCATTAACATATTTGTGAATTTTTTTAAAGCCATGTGACAATGTGATATGTTCGACAAACATCTTTACAGTAAAAAACACATTTTGGTTAATGCAATAGTGAAAAAAAGGCAAAATAGGCCTACATGGGGTGGGTGAAAAAGCGTGTTTGGTATTCGGCCTTCAGCTCAGTGTTTCATTTTGTTCGGCTTCAGCCAAGAATTTTTATTTTGATGCATCCCTAGTTTTGACTGAAACGGTCATTGGCAGTTGTGTGCAAAAGACAGCAATCCAATGACTCTGAAAGCAGTGTAACATATGGGCGACAGTACACACCCAAAAATGTAATAATTTACTTACCCTCATGTTGTTGTAAAAATGTAAAACTTTCTTCTCATAACATAGGAAGATATTTTTTTAAATGTTGGCAGTAAAAGAGTTTTAGTTCCCATTGGCTGGCATCGCATGGACAAAAAAAAAAAAAATTTAAAAAAAAAAAATTCACAAGTATTTATCAAAATATCTATTTGTATGTTCCACAGAAGAAAGTCATGCAGTTTTAGAATGACACAGGTGGGGAGTAAATGACAGATTTTTAATTTTCCTTTCAGTTCATAGTCAAAAAATACTTGGATTCAGCACTATAACAGCTAATTAGAACACTGTAAGAATCTGACATTGTTTCATAGAAAAATCACTTTTATCACTTAATGCTTTATCATGTCATGCCTGGTTAAGGAACAGTGTAAAATGTATTGCAACAGTAAAGACCTTACAAATTAAATCTGCTTAAAAAAAGAGATAAAATTATCAAACACTACTAGTACAAAAAAATAAATCCACCATAAATACCATATATATATTTTTTTTTTTTTATCAATACCAAACTAGAAAATCTCAACAGCATAATTTGAAGTTTGATTATGCAACATCTAAACCTATCTTTGATCATCAAGTACACATTCTGGACATCTGAACACCTGAACTCCAGTCTGAGTGAGCCAAATTACAGCAAACCGTAGCTGTGCCACTGTGGATGGCCTCAGTCCTCTCTACAACATGAAAGTAAAAGAAGCTCCCACATTCACCTGAACCCTCCTAATCTGCAAAATAGTGGCACTCTTATACTGAGGTGCATCCTTGCCTGACATGACGCCTTTTGTCTCCTCCTGTGTTGTGACAACACTTACATTTGTAAATTGCCCTCCTTGTAGAGGATAAACATCTGATAGCCACAAGAGAAAGGGAGTTGGGGAGAGTAACAAGCCTCTGGGACTTCCGCTAAACAAATGGAGAGATCTTTAGAAGCTACTGTTTGTGTTTGCCAAAGACATGGCCAGGATACATTAGGCTCCTGTCAACGGCCGCCAGGCGCTATTCAACTACGTTAAAGTTGGCCAACAGGGTATTTCTGAGAGGGTCTGAGGGGAGAAGATTGCAAATGTTGCAGAGAATTTCTGCAGGTTAAAGTAGCTGCATTATTGTATCTGAAACAGTAAAAAAAAAAAAAAAAAAAGTAATACGATCTGTATTACACTACTCAACTGAACCTGCACTGTTAGCAATTGATGTAATTTTTACAATAAATTTTACAACAACGCACTGTATTCATGTTTTTGTTGTAAATGCAAGTGCATTATGGGAAATTAACGGACAGTCCTGTAAAATTATTGTAACTACACTGTAGAAGCATTTTTTTACAGCAACCGCATAGCATTGTGGGATCGCTGCTGTTTGAATTTTGAAATTACGCGGCCAACGGACGGTACTTTTTGGAAGAAAGAACATGTCTCAGGTATGTAACATAAAATTTGTTTTATAAGTCTTTATATATTAATACTGGTGATCTGAGTGAGTGCTGATTGTTTCATTTGGTATAATTCAGTGGAATAGGGTGAAGTTAGTTAAAATCGCGTCTTCATACTCGATCCAGATTTACATCGCAAGAACTTTACCCAGAAACTATGGACTTTGAGCTGGAACTCGGTGTGCTACCACCGCAGCTTCCATGATCTAAATAAAGTTCTGGGTAAAAAAAATGCCCCTCAGAAAGTCCCTGCTCGCGAGGTACTTGTTCAAAGGTAACGTTACTGAACTTTCGGGAGTGGCAATGCAGCATTGTAGTTTCAACCACCATTTCTTTTGATAATTTTTAAAATATTACTGACATCGTGTCATGAAAGGTATAACGTTAGTGTTTTAACTATTTCAGGCGAGAATGTAGTTGTTTAAAACTCAAATATGCGGTTTATTTATAAAGAGTGCGTCTATTAAAAAATGTGTTTCGCTGATGTCGGAGACGGTCAACTCCACGCGATCAGCGGGAGCTCAGAGATCATTAATCCGTCGGGAGCACTCTCAACTCGGGTAGACATCTGACATTTGCCGCTGGCTGTGATGTCTCTTTAGTGGTAAAGCATAAAATATAATTCGTTTTGGGTGAACCGAACAGGTAATCTTTGGTCTTTATTCAGTTAATCTTTTAATATGTTAAAATAAAAATAGGAGACAATAGGCTACTGTTTGGTATAATATTTTGTTTTATATAATGAAGGCCTAACGTTACACATTTCCCTGAACTTTATTTCTGCGGCTATTAATATGTTTAACGAATGAAAATGAGAACGAAAGGAGGCAGTGGTGTTTGATATCATATTTCGTCTTATTGAAATGAGGGGGGGTCGGTGGAAACGCGTCATAACTGTACCACGGTCATGAACGGTCAAGGCAGAAGGAAAAGACTGAGCGGGAACAGCTGTAGACCGTCCGCAGGATCAGCTGCACACTGGCTGCTAGATGGAACATATGTTTGCTTGCTTTAAGCCCTGTTAATAATTGTCATATGGTTATATGTCAAAGAAGAAAGGAAAGGCTGTAATTCAACATAATCCTATTGCATCCTTAAAATGCCTAGTCTAAATTAGGAAAAACCATACCATAACTTATTCTCCCACCTGATAAAATTGGTACTTTTGCCCATCCTGCCAATACTGCCACTCATGCGTGTGTAGTGAAGGGTTCTAGTGCTCTTTTAGTTATCATATTGTGTATGCATTTCAGGAGAGGCACTAAGTGCAGACAAATGGATGATGTCTTTGGAAGGGACAACTGTGATGGGGCCCCACAACAACCTTCTGAATGGAGTGCAGCGATCTTCACTGTCTACATGTTTAACTAACAGTATCCTAAAGAGGCCTCAAACACTAAAGGTATGTTTAAACTGTTTGCACACTTATAAAGAAAATAGACTCTACGATATACTCTATGCATTGATGTCAAAAGACAGGTTTCCATCCAATTCCTTTGCACCTTTTAAGCGCATTCGTAGAAATTTGGCAAAGAAACCCTATAACTGGAGAGCATTTCCATCAGCTCTGTTATGTAAATTAGAAATGGACAGGAGAGTAGTCATGAAACGCTGTGGGATCAAAACTTAAGGGGCAACTTAAAACAGCCGATAGAGTTGCAACAAATGTGCATTTATGTTGCATTTATTAGCAAGTCAATCCACATAAAAAGTTTTATTCACATTAGAATATTTTGTGAATTTGAACCGTTTCCATTCAGGATTTTTTTGTTTGTTTTCAAAATGTTAAAATGTGCATTAAAAAGCTGGATGGAGACAAAGCTATTGCTATTAAGTGTCTAACATAGAGTTGGTATTGCCCTGCAAGACATTTATGTAAACACAGAGAAGTCTGACAGACAGCAGTTTAACATTACAATTTTCATTAAGTCAATTTTGGGGGTTAAAGTCATTAGATGTGATTTTACTTTTTCCTTTCTCTTTGGAGTGTTACAAGCTCTTGGTGAATGAAGAAGATCTGTATAGGGTGGCCATATGCGCCGTTCATACGGGACACGTCCCCGCCAGGATTTTAATATTGCCTAAAACATCCAGGTCGATCGAGAGCTAAAGAGAGCAGAACAGACAGCTCCTTAAGCTTTTGAAATTGCTCTCATATGTTTGTTCGTTCGTTTGAATTGAAGCGTCACTCTTAAACGCTGTTTCTTTAAAAAGGGAAACTACTTTGTTTGGCCTTCCAAAAGAGAACACGACTAGAAATCATGTTTATATCACATTTATAATGGGTTTGACATTATAATGAAATAAACATTATAATTAAATGTTTGTCTCGTTGCTTCGGCCGGACAGGGCACAGTATGTTAAGTGGCATAACATTTCAGTCACATGATAGATAGATTGGATAGCTGGTCAATCAGAGCACACTTTGCTTTTCAGAACGATGAACTTTGTAAAAATCAACACGTTTCAGAAGGCGAGGAGAGGAGTACCTGTAGAGGAGAAACAATAATGTGTTTTTTTAACCTTAAACCGCTTAAACATTTCATTACACCAAATACACAAAATAATGTTCTTTTTAGCAACGTCATATGACCCATTTTGCAGACACTTTTGTCCAAAGCGACATTCAATTTACAGTGCATACAGTGACATTATATATTTAAGAAAAACAATGTAAAAGCCAATGTAATTCTAAATGTTATGTTGTTAAATGTGTTGATGTTAAATAAATACATCAACGTCATTTTTTTTCTACAAGCAAGTTTACTTTTTATGTTTTTTTTTTTTTACACAGTATTTATCATTACCTGATATGAAAACTTGTTTTTACTCTCTCTGTTTTCAGAGCTTTTTGTGGAATCAATTCCAAGATGTCAGCAAAGCAGAGAAGAGACGGAGGATCAACGCACCTGTCTGCACCCTATTAAGAAGGCCCCTGGGTTTTGAGTTGATGGGCTAGTATTGATGCCCACCCACACCCCACAGCTTCCCCAGTTCAAGACTGGTTGGGACCTTTTGTTATTTATTACCATGTTCCCCCTGATGATAGACTGTCTGGAAGTGAGCTAGATTCTTCAGTGAAACTGTAATTTTGTTTGTATGAAAAAAAAAGATAAAATACATTTGTAATATGTGATGTTGCATAGTGTGTTAATAATAAAAAATAATAAAAAGTTGCCATTGTTTTGGTTTTAATTTTGGAAGATGGAAAATTGCAGTATTTTATTATATTTAGAAATTACAATATTGTAATTGTCTCCTGTAAAATTACAGGAAATTCCTGGCAACTGAGTTGCAGTAAATTTAAATAATTACAGCATTTTACTGTAATAATGCTACTTTAATCACAGTAGCACTGCTGTAAAAATACAGGACTCTATTGTATTAAAAAAACAATATATTACCTGTATATTACTTGCTGTAAATTCACGGCAATTAGTTGCCAGGAATTTCCTGTAAAATTACAATAAATTTTTAACAGTGTGGGCTCTGAACCAAAAGCATAATATTGCTGTGCACTGACGCTGTGCAGGCATCACTCAATGTGTGAACAATGTGGTCAGGAGCACTCTGTCAAAGCTGCTCATTGGATTGGCCATTACTTAAAAAAAAAAAAAAAAAACATTAAAAAAAGAAGAAGAAGAATGGCGGGGAGGAAAAAACAGCAGATTAATCATGCTGTTAGCGATGAAGAAGTCGTCGCTGATTAATGCAGTTTGGCTTTTTAAACAAACAACTCCTGAGTGTGCGGTGTGCTCGGCATTACCCTTTAATTTAGAGAAGGTTGACTGGAGAATTTTTGTTTTTGCAGCTTCGCTGAAGCTCTCTACCCCCTTGTTCTTTACCCCCTTCTCCGGGGCTTTTTTCCCTCTCCCGACACCATATGGAGCAGGCCTCACAGAAACAATCCGCTAAAAACAACAGGCCTGCACTCAACCGTTCCCTACTTTTTTAAAACCATGCGAGAATAAATTGCTCCCTTATTGTGCTTCTGCCAGTGGTCCAGGATAATTTTTGTGTTCTCGATCTAATTAGATTAGTTTGGTGCCAGTTCGGCATTACTGCAAGAAGGTGCCATACGAGAGGAGGAACATCAGGCTAATTGGCAGGAGGATACAACCCATTCCTCACCATTCGCCAGCAGGTTCGCTCCTCAGCCCTCTCATTACCGTCATTTTGAAACTATCTCAAAAGTCTGTGATAACCCAGCTTACTGTATTCTTACAGGCAGAAATTGGAGTCAAACTAGCGAGTCTCATTAGGCACGCTCATGAACAACACCTCCTCAGTCCGTAAAGGCTCTGCTGTTTATCTAGCAGGCCTTAAATGCATAGAGATATGGAATTTCCATTGTAGTAGCAACCAACTCATTAGGAATGTAACAATTACTGGTTTGATGATAAATCAAGATAAAATTTCCCACGGTCAGGGTTACCGTTTCATCGATTACCACGATTAGAACAACTCGCGATAAATAAATAAATACTGTCCAGCATAAAGCACAGTTTCAGTAACAGTCTCACGTACCGCAGAGTTGGGCGAGAAATCTGGGAGGTTTTAAAAGAGTACTAAGGGAATTAATTAATTATATGAATGCACCTCTGAAGGTTCTCGCTGTCTTCATTTTGTTTTCATCTTTGCTCCATGTAATACCTAAGCAGTTATAAATTTCTTCTGGTTATAAATTCCAGTCCTCGCGTCCCCCTGCTCTGCACATTTTGTGTGTTTCTCTTTTGGCTTCCTACGTTTGTTCTATTCGAACAAAGCGAAGTGGACACCACAAGATATTGCGCCATGATTCCAATTCAAAGCCAATGTATATGCTCCATTTAAAGTGCACTGAAGTGTGCGAGACATGAATTTAAATTGTATTTATTTACAGAGGTATATGATGTCACACTTTTCCATGTGTGAAGACGTTGCGCAGCACAAATCCGTGAATGAATGTTCCGAAGTGAAGTAAACTTAAACAGACTTCCCCAGCTCAAGGAGTAGGGAGCAATGAACACTGTGTAGAGAATGTCAACGGGAACACAGTTCATGCATGGAGCTCACTTCCAACGAGCTTATTATCTGAATCAGGTGTGTTAACAAAGAGAGACGTACAAAATGTGCAGCGCAGGGGTTCGCAAGGACTGGAATTGACGTAAAGGAAGTGTTCTTAATCACAATGCTGTTTTGTCCACGGAGGTTACGGAAAACAGCTGTAATTCAAAATTTTCCATTAGCGCCACCTGCTGTCAGAGAGTGGATTTACCAAGACTTATTTTTTAACATTCAGTTTGTATGCTGCTTCTGACTGGCCAAAAACGGACCGAATTTGCATGGCCTGATATAAATCTTGACCAGTAGATGAAAAAAAAAAACAAGCTTATGTGGATTTTACACTAAACAATTCGGTTAAGTTACCTAGAACTATTTATGGAGCAGATTAAATGCATACAATAATTTATTAAGCAATTATCATTTTGACATATCTTTATTTAAAGACTGAAATGTGAGGTTTGACCTTTTTATTAAACTTTTTCAAAGCTTTATTTTAACATTTAAATTAGATCTCAACATGCTATTAAACTGTTGTCAGTCAAGTTGTCATTTAAAATTCAAACATCATTGGTAATGTTAATGTTGTATTGATAATGCAAACAAAAGGTAGTTTTATTTCTTGTTTGTTGATTTTTAAATATAAAACTTATACCGAAGTGATTAATGCGTCTGTATTTTTAAAACATCTCCAGGACATTATAACAATACCATGATAATACTGAGAACCATAATAATCTTTGGTCACTATAATCGTGATAAGAAATGTTCATACCTTTATATCCCTACAGCTCATGCTCGTATACCTTATTCCACATTTTTAAAAATATATATAATAATAATTCAGCGACTTTAAAAATGCATTACAGCATGTTCCTCAATGCACTTTTACCTTCAAATGAAAGCCTTTTTCAAAAGAGCATTCATATTCCTCAACAGTAACAAGCTGGTTGTTGAGCACTAATACACCTGAATTAAGGTCTTGCTGCATCAAACATTTCTATATGCACTGCAAATTGAGAAACGGTGGAGGCGAATTGATCAGACTTTTAAATGAACATTATGAAAACATTTGGCAGTCTGCCGCCCTGGGCACACTGGCACGCCATACATCACACAGACACCTACTGGAGAAACTATGCAGACCACTCAAATTTCCCAACCATAAACTCAACCAAATTATACAAAGCAAGGTACAAGTAAAAGCATAAAGCTTTACCTCACGGCGTAAATCCATGTTTATACCCAAAAACGGGCATGCGAGTCAAAGAGATATTCCAGTGCATAGTAGCTGAACCTATAAGGATATGAGCATAAGTGCAGTCTATGATGTCGGTAAAATGCAATGAAAAGTGGGCAGTGATCAAAAAAGTCCTCATTTTAAAAATACAGCCTACTTAAGTGCAAACCCACTATATGATGCTTAATGTGTAATATCAGTATCACAGGGAAGAACCATGGGCTGGACTAAATATCAGCCATGATTTAGCATTTATGGGATTTAGCCTGGGTAGCACGCATGGTTTTAAAGCAAATTAAAAATTCAATTAGCAAAAAAAGAGGTGAGCATTTCTAAATATAGGGTATTATAAACTGTAACTGAGTCATGAAAACAGATCTATTCATCTTTGAAAGCAGAAAGTCTAGTAAGTAAATAAATATAATATAAATAATAAATAGGGCTGCACGTTCTCAAGTTTTCATTAACCGTTAACCGAGGCCCTTAGCGGTTAATACTCGGTTAAATAGTGTGCCATAGTAACCGTAACCATAGTATTTCCGGACATTGGCCGAAAAAAAAGGAATGTCGACAAATGTTATCTCTCCGGTCAAATTGTCCTATTAAAACAATCTGAATTTGAGAATAAGCCTAAAATGTATAAGGCAAAAGGTAACAAGCAGACTCCGCGGCCGCCTCGCTAAGGCTACGACTATGACTATGTTTGACACGTACAATATTTGAAAATCGATAATTATTTATTTATTTATTTATTTAAATTACATTTATATCTGAATTTGTCAACCTATAGACTTTCAAATATCAAAATGTCATGAATTAATATGTATTTTTGTACAAAATGACATAAAACATATTTTCCTATTATACTTTGCCTGGAAACGCTTCCAACAAGGCGTCGGTTCTATTTCTAGCATGCACGCGTCGAGCCGCGCCTGAGCCGTGCGTTTCACGCAGGCAGTCGGCAAGCTCTAACCTGTTAACATGGGAACCGAATTAAAAACAGACACGCCACGCAGCTGAGATGCTTTCGCCACGCATCCAGTGTGTCCTGACCGGCCTAATGATGCCCGGGTGTTGGCTGTTGAGATTACAACAACGAGGTTGTATTTGAAGTATATCTAAGCACTGTATTGCAATACTTGCATTTTGCCCCGTCACAGCCGCTTCTTCTTGTGGACATTACAAATGTCTGGGAGCGCTCTGGCGGTCTCTGGTGGTGCAAAAATGTATTACCACTAAATTCAATGCACGCCATTGACGTCAATTAACCGAGCAAAATGTTTCACTCGGTTACACAATTTTTAACGGTTAATCGGTTAACCGGTTAACCATGGACACCCCTATTAACTACTAAGTAAATATTATAACCATCCCAGCATCCAAATATATTTTTTATTATTCAAATAAAAATAAAAGTTGTGTGCACTCAAATAGTAAAAATTTTAAGTCTTTAAATTAAAAAATTATTTGCACTGAAGGCATCAACATTCTGAGAAAGACAGACAACAAATTAAATAAAAAGCAAAAGATGAACACACGCATTACAACCTAGTAAACTCATATCAGGGGCCCCTGGACCCCTGTAATAGCGCTCAGGGATCTCAGATGACCTTCGACCTAGAAGCCTGTGTCAGAGTTCTGGGTGAAGGATCACGGGGTTAATCTTGCCATTCAGTACCCCCACATCTAAGCATACAACACCAACTGAAACCACCAAGCACAAGCACATTCTAACCATTCCAGTGCGATGTGCATTCACACACAAGCAGGTTTTCCCCTGAAATCCAGACTGGAGAAGATGGCATATGTTTAACATTACGCAAATCTGCTGAAACGGCAGGGCACCAGAAAGAAAGCTCCACTGTGACAACATTCACAAAGGCAGGATCCCCTAATCACCGGCCGTTAGAGGTCGTTTGTTATTTATTTTGGCACAAGAGAAAGCAAGTCCACTATGACACATTCTCAGATTACCTCATTTAAGAACGACAACTGCTCGCAAACCAGACCACAAAGAATGCGGCTGCTTTCGGAAATTCAGATTATTGCATTTCTACGTTAATTAGCTTGAGACTGAAAATCATGTGTGGTGGTAATGAGCAAGCAGACAAAACACTTTTAAAATTAAAATCTCAGCCGAAAAGAAGAGTGTCAACTTATATCCTAATAACACTTATAGTTATAATGATTCATGACGCATCATAGCTACTTTAAAACACAAAAACCAACAAATGCAAAAAAAACGTCAAACATCTCCAAAAAACTATCGATTTTTGACCAGGACTATTGGATGTCATGATCAAACACACAAAAACAGACTTCAGTTTATCTATGTGCTACTTTGCATATTTTTATGAGCGATGCAGACATATCTCCTGAGAGGAAGTCTGTCGAGTCCAGTGTTTAACAAACACAGAGGAAGAGAAGAATACCAGACCACAGTATCACCTGGTCCACAAATGTACAGCTCAAAGAAAGCCCCCACAGACTAAAAAAATACTACATGTGTGGCCTATCTTATTACCCTGGAGAAAACCTACAGACAAACAAATTCAAGGAAAAGAAAGTCAGTAAATTCTACTGTTCCACATAATAAACGCCAAAGCAGGGGATGATTGACTCACTGAAGATCAAAGCACTTTAACAGCTTGAGCTATCTAGTGGTCTAGATTACTGCCCTGAACTACAGGAAGACTGGGTTAAAACTTACAATAAATAAAGTTTTAAAGCTACATCCCCCTCAAACATAACACCATTAAAAACCTGAAGACAAGCATCACGTCCGTCCCTGTTAATACTATGTATTCGTTTAGAGGACTTGCAACATGAATTGCATTGAAAACCACAATGCCACAAGCTGCCAGAAATCCCTGCACTTTTGTAACACACAATCGTAAATATACATACCTCTGTTAAGCATTGGGTTATAGCATTATCTCACTCAAATCCAACAGGGAGGCAGATATCAAAGCTGTCAGAGTATCCAAAGACCCTTCCCTGAGGAGCCCTCTGAGGTATCCTTTATTCCACATCCATTCTGGCCTGGGAATCATTCCATTTTTTCCCCCTCAGTGTTCAGAAAGTTTACTCGCTCTACATTCGTGGCTTGTGAAACGCGCCGTCCCGTACTTCCTTTTCTCAGAAGACCTCACAGGTGCAGATGATCCGAAGTACAAGGGGTGACCACACCATGTCGTTCCTCTCGATCACTGTAACAAAACAAAAAGTCACCTTTAGCATTAAAGAAGTCCCCTTTGTAAACAGCACTTTTTGAATATTTTTTAAGAGGGAGAGTTAAAATATAAAAACCACATATTAAGACTCACTGAATAAAATTGCAAAAACTAACTTTCAGAAAAAAAAAAAAAATGAGCATGATATACCCCAAAACTCAGAATCTTGGAAAAAACTCAACATGGACACTGCAATGCACGCATAGAGAGCAGAGAGAACTCCTGTGTCATGTACTCAGGCAGTCTGACAGCAGGTTTCATGAATGGGAGCTCTGACAGAATGGGCCCTCTGGCCGACCAAATTGGAAACAGGAAAACAAACATTCTCAAGGAAACCCCCCATCCCCCCACAAACCTTTTCTTCGACTCATTCAGTCCAACCTGTGTCAGGTTGGCAATAGTCAACCGCACCAGCCTCCAGACCACACAGATGGAGAAATTTCAGCCACCGTGAGATAGAGGGGGGGGGGGGACAAAAAAAAAGCAAAGCGAAAACTTGTTTGCGAGGTAAAAGAACACACACTGCGATAGAAAGGGAAAAGGGAGAAGAAAAAGAAGGCTAAACTGACTCATCAACGTTCCAGAGGGCCGGCGGACAGGAGGATCGGCGGACGCACTAAATTCAGCATGTCGGAATGGGGAAGAGAGGAAGTGGGCACTGCTGGAAGATCTAGACTGAAAACTTTCAGAAAGTTTCTGATATGAAGCTGAGCAGGGAGACCTGTCCTGCATGATAAATCTAGCGTGAAAAAAAGGGGTTTTAACCAAATAAATAGTTACTGATACCCACACTTTGGTATAGAAGTTCAGGAAAGTCATCTTATATAGAAAGCAAATCTAACGGGAACCACTAGTTTAGAAAAACCACACGCAGGCAAAGTGTCAACACATCCGATCAATAGAAGGTTTATCGTAACATCACTGTAACTTGCATTTTCAATACAAATGTCAGTTATTTTTAATTCCTCAGAAAAAAAAAGTAAGCTTTTGTCAATGAGTAAGACTGGAGATTTAGGGGAACTTCGATTTCTTTTTCTTCTTCTTCGCTTGCAGTGCAGCCTACCACTCTACTGGGAATGAGAGAGTTTTCAGTCAGCAAACTTTACCAGATGTACGCTAACCACGAAAATATTACACGCCACATAATTAGCCTAACAAGTGGTGTCAAACAGCTCTGACAGAGTCAGAGACCCAAACCATCTCTT